>NW_028258156.1:27085660-27386112 GCF_053883595.1 Heterocephalus glaber
GCATGCTCCATGCTTTGTGTGAAAGGCCTTAGATTTTAGAAGTTCTGTCTACATCATCTCAGGAAAATTTAGTTGTTTACTTGAGATATTGCAAAAATTCAGGGTTTTTTTTTTTTTTCAGTATTTAGAAGCATATTCAAACTCTTGATTTCCATAGAATGGCAGAGCAGTTTGGACCTTTGTAAATTTTCAGTGGTTGAATGTTTTGGGGAAGGCTATAAATAATTGCGTTTCTTTTCCAAAGTGAAGAAGTCCAAATCTACATTTTACAATGTAACTTTCAAGACATACAGTATTAACAGACTTTGAAGTACTTCCAGTAAGGGGGAAAGAATTAATACTGTATTTGCTGAAAACATTAAGCATAGATGGACTGTTGATCACTGGACTTGTTCCCTTCTGCACATATGAGATGGGCACGTGATCTACCGTGGCTTTCTTTGGAAATGATAAGCCAACAGTAGTCCTACATAGCGAAGCCTCTGAGACTGGAGCATGAGGGATCCACAGCAGAATCAGCCTCTTGGTGCACAGCTGTTCATACATAGCTGTCCTGCCCAACTTCTTGAAGGATTTCAGATGCTAACCCCACTAACTGCTTTTCTTAACCCCTCCTCTCCATGCGTCCTAATTCCCAGGAGATTAAATGCCTTTCTCTCCTTCTGGAAGATTTCTTAACTTGGATACTCTGAAGCCAAGTCTTTGTGAACATTTGATTTGTTCTTCACATTGAGAGATGAGGCAGAAATACTACGCTGTTTTTATGGAAGAGTGTTTTCTAAAAATCTGAAAGCATTTTGGCATGGATAAAACAAAGGGAAGGGAGGAGACACGTGGACAGAGTGAAACGGACAAGAGAAGCCGCATGAGCACACAGCCACGTATGCGGCCGTGCGGAGCGGAGAAAATCGCTCCCCATCTGCAGAACTTCTCACGCCTGATACGATCATCCAAGTGGGCAAACCTTTCCATCACATATATTCTTAAACAAATTAGCCTACATGTTTGGCTAGGAACATTATTACAAAAAGGATCTCTGTCATATTGTCATATAGACTTAATCAGATTTCATTCATTCTTTGCTTTCAGCTTTGGAAAAAATGCTACAATTAATTGATGACACAAGAATTGCATCAACGAGGAAAACAAACCGTGACTATAGGGCGATAGTCTCAGCTCTGTGGCTTTGAAAAACCAGCTCCTTCCAGGAGCAATTGCAGGCACTGGCTGCCAGGTGTAGGGAATCACTCTTTAAGCCATCAAAGACCTCCTGCATTTTTTCCAATTAGACCAACAGAAACACTGAGAAGTTTCAAGAAAACTGATAATGAGAACTACTACATCTTTTATAAAACGTTAGCTGGACCTGACTGAAAGGTAAAGGAAATATTTTCCTTTACATAATTAACTTAAATGTTTTTTAAAGGGCCAAGTAATGAGAGGAGACGTCTTAGTACCGGATCGTTTCAACTTAATGCTTTGTTGCTCCTGCCTCCATTAGATGACTGACTCTCCTGGGACGTTTATTTAGGTTTGTGGCCTTGATGTCATTTATAAGGCGATAATGAGACCTGTATGAAGGCCATGTTGTAAGAAGAGTGACCTTAAAATGGACTAAAAATTTCAAAGGCAGAGCTTTCTTGATTTAAGCCCTTCTTGCAAAGTACATTTCTATCCTCTTAAAGGCACAAAGAAATACATAACCAGACACTTTCATTCAAATGCATCATATTTAATGAACATCTACTGTGTGCCAGGTACTGTGTTAAAGGCCAGAAATACAATAATGGTCAAAACAAGAAATAATCTAGAGCTGATTGAGGGGTGTGATAGACTGGAACTGATGGAATAACACAGAGCAAATGCATAATTGTTAAGGAAGATGTGTAGGTATCTGGAAGGAAGGGTCGCAGGATTCCACAGCGGTTCTCTAGATGGCAGGAGCAGGGAAAGGTTTCTTACACCTCGAGTGGAGGTGTAAAGAATGAGTAGATGTAAGGGGACAAAGAGCTACTAGGGGAAGAAAGGATGGCAGCAAAAGTTCTTTAAACAAAAAAGCCCTAAGCACATGGCCCCAAGGTGGCAGGAAATGTCCATCTGAAGACCCGTGAGTAGGTGGCTGAAACACAACATTGGCAGGGAGGGCGACTGGAGACATGAAGATAAGGACTAGGGCCTAAATGCTTTTGAAAATCATGTGGAGGATGCTGGTTTGCTGTTAACTGCTGGTTTGTGACTAATTTACTGTTCTCCTTTATCTCCACACTGAATCCCTTTATCACCTCCCACACAGGGAGAAACATTCTGAAATAGCCAAAGGAGATTCATTTATTAAGCAAATGTTTATTGAGCAGCTTCTATGTGCCACACACTCCTCCAGGAATGGGGAAGATGCTATGAATAAAATAAATATAAATTCCTCACAGAGCTTACATTTATAATGAGGAAAACAGAGAAAAAATGAGGTAAACAAAGCAGGATGTTATGTGCTAAGGAGAAAAACAGAGCAGGAAAAGGGGAGCGGGAAGCTTAAGAAATGTATCTTTGTGTTTCAATAAATCCTTCCAATGTCAGTTGTTCTACCTGTATATGTTTAATTTCATGTAAATGACACTGTGCTATAATTTTTAGTATTTTATTTCTTTACGTGGATCTGTGTTCTTAAGATTAGTTCATATTATCGGTACAAATAATCTGTTGCTTCTGTCGTGTCATAGTTCACATGTCCCATCACTTTTTATGTGTCCATACCTCCAGTGATGGAAAAACAGATTACCTCTATTTCTTGGTTCCCAAGAGGGAAGCTAGGCCATGGATCCTTGGGTTTGGTGTATGTCTCTGGTGGTGAGAGAGGAAGGGCTGGCAATCAGAGAGATGTGAGGCTGACCTTGTACCTCGAAAAGAACTCCGAATGTGATGTGAAAATTAAAGACAGGGTCCAGACTCTATGGAAGCTGTTCGGGTGCTGGGATCCTCACTGCAGTAATTCCAGAAGACATAACGCATCTGAGACTGGTGGAACTGAGAAGAACTGGAAGAGATCAGATGTTTAGAAAGTAAAGCTGACCGGCCCTGGCGGTGAAAGGGGGTGAGAGAGAGCTGTGTCAAGACTGCGGTCGGTTTTCTAATGTAGGCAACTGGCCGAACAGGGTTATTCTTGGACACACTGAACATGAGAACACGACCTTTTGAAGAGGAGGACCTAACACTGCTTCATATGTACAACTGTGTCTTGAAATATTCGTTAATCACGCTATGCAGCAAAGATTCACTGAGGTACCGACTATGTACACGGTACTAACAGTACCAGGGATTTTAGAATCTAGAAGAGAGACAAAAATTGGCAACTACAATATTATAACTGCATAATTACCACGAAGAAGACTATGGAGGAACACACAAAGTATACCGAAGTATGTTTAGAGGTGAATAGAATTTCACTAAGCAGGATCCAGAAGAGAAATTCAAGCACAAAGGCATGGAGGTGTGAACACATGGAACGGTGAGGGGGAACTCTCAAGAATCTGCAGTTTCTGCAGAGGAGACAGTGACATGGCTTCCAGGTGGACAGGGGCCATAATTCTCTGGCATACAGGGTGAGCTATGGAGAAATTGATGGGAGCTGTTTGAGCAGAGAAGCAGTGTTGAGAAGAGAAGATTGGAATAGAAGAAAAATTATTCTAACCTCAAGAGAAAGAGACCAGAAGGACACCAGCAGAGTTCTCTGAGGTGAGAAGTGAGGTGAGCAGAGTTCCCAGGCATAGACAGCAGAGAACATACTGAACAGGTGCTGTTTAGGAGCTGAAACAGAAGGACCAGAATGCTGTGGGGAATTTAGAATGGCTTCCAGGTTTCTGGCTTGGGAAGTTGTGTCAGTGGTTACTATCATCGATGAGACCGGGAATACAGGACAGGCACAGGTTCTGTGGAGACAGGGTGCTCTATTTAGGAGAATTTCAGTTACTGTTTTTGAGTATCAAACCAAGTCGAGGGTGTATTTGGGATCATACCCAGATACTAAGTTGGAGTTGAGAACGCAGATTTTATGATAGGAGAGGCGATTTGTGAATGCGTAGATTGAGAAGAAAAAACTAAGACCCTAAAAGTAACTGTGCAATACATGTAAACAAAGGTGAGGGAGACAGGTTGGTCCACAGTACAAGGAGAGGGGAAGGAGAAAGGAGGTGAAAGAGAGGAGAGGCAGAAGGGAGAAGCATTCCAAACTGCACCGTTTTACCTTAACACAGTGTTACTTTCAACAAATACTTTGAAATAATTTTTCATTCTGTCTTACTTTTCAAAATCTGTTTCTAAAATGTTATTTATGTCAACATTCTCTACACTGTTGCTCTGATTTACCTTTTTCATCTAAATTCAATGTACCTTTGCATAGGATAGCCTATTTCTGACAAAGACTCCAGGTTTAAAGTGTCTGAGTTTTACAGCATCTATAAACTCTTAAAATATATCTAAAGTGACGACTCTATAAAATTTCCCCTTGACTCGCAGTTTGCCCTTGTATTCTGCTTAACAATATCCCTTTCATAATTTCTTTTTCATCTTCTCTTTTGTGTTTTTCATATATGTGGACTGTTTCTGCCAGTAAAAAAAAATCTCACCATTTAAAGTTTTATACCTATTCTTCTTTGTCCACCTTAACCATAATTGTGAATGTAGCACACCTTGCAAGCACCTGGATATTAGTAGACTTTTATAAACAGTAATAATGCAAATGACGTTGGTTTTTGAATATAACTTCTACAAGGACCTTTGTCTTGTAAGTACCTCTTCCTTTAAAGATATTTGTCTAGCATCTTAACCCTTTCCCTCTGTTTGAAAAACCCACCACGGTGTCAGTCATGAGAAAGGAATGTTGTCTCCAATTGCACACATGTGAGAGAAAATGTCACCCTAAACCCCAGTCCTGCGACCCAATGTCAACCAATCAGAGTCTTGCCAAGGACTTTGAAGCTGGAATGGCTGACTTAAAGAGACTGGAGGGCTAAGAATGCTGTCTAGTATGTCCTGGCTGTGGGACAATGTAGGTTTCGGTTCCAAGGCTGACGGTGCCAGTAGTCATCAAAAGTCAGAGGCATTCAATGTTCTTCCTTTGTACAAAAATTATACCATGTATTCTAGTCACTCAGAGAAGTCTAACCAAAAGAGAGAGAGAAAGTGAAGAGGCCTCTGAGGGGCAGGGGCAGGCTTTTGGTACAATGTACTGCAGTGTATTAGAGGAATTTGTGTTGCGAAACTAAATGAAGGGAGAAGATTACGCCTGCCCTGTAAGACGGGCGGCAGTTCAGCTGCTCAACTTTTCTTAACGAGTCTTTTCAGAGCCGGGAACTCCGGGTTTCCTTTTGATTCTGTATGTGCAAAATGCTTGGTCCAAAATGTCTTTTCTGTTTAGGTGATGAGAGTGTATCGAGTGCCTCTAGTGCCCTGTGCCATCCCTATCAACTTCTGGTGCAGATGAAGCACACAGGCCCTGAGAACTCGGAGCCCTGAGTGGCAGTGGCCCCTGGGGCTGTGCCATGGGCCGAGTAGGCCTATCCCTGGACTTCAGTGTGCTTTTCCTCTCCATCACCCATGATCCGCCACTTCCTGTTTGTAGACAGGAAGCCCCTAGGAGGACCCCAGGAAACCCCACATCGCCGTCTGGTGAATGTGGGTCCATCTATAGCCAGCTGACGGAGCACACTATGTATGTCTCTCTTTTCAACTACCACCGACCACTCATGCCATGTCATCGTCTGGGTTCAGCACGGACAACAGTCTGCTGGGCTGTACCCTACAAGGACAGCGCTAAGCCTCTGTCTTGATAACAACCCCACACTCCTTTGCTGAGGAGGAGGTGGAATCACAGCAGAACTTTCTCTAAATTAATCCTCTTCACAAACTCTTTCCCCTCATTTCACATATTTCTGCCTTTCCATGCCAGCTCTCTGCAGCTGCCTCTGAGATCTAGCTACTTCACCTCTTTACATCCAACTTACTCTCTATGGGATTGTATCTTATTACTTTATCTGAATTTTCTATTTTAATATTCCTTAATCTCTGGTATGCTTATGTCGAATTACACAATAAAATACCACTTTGGTTGAAGGTAGGTAAAAGGGATGTTAGGTACTTTAAATTAGCAAAATTTAAGGGAAGTTGTTCTGAACTTGATGATATAAACCATTTTGGTCCTTGTTACCTCTCCTGGTCATGGTTGACTGGCCTTGGGGGAGGACCAGCTGCCTTGGCCAGTTTTCTAGAGGCCATTGTCCTAGGGCTTACCAGAGGCCAAGCTGGCTGTGTGGACAGAAAATAAATACTACACATTATAGTGCTGGTAGAACTCTTACCATTATTTGCTCACATGTGTTCCAGAACACAGGTTCTGAGCTATTAATAGAGCTCCATGATGATTATTTCCATGATCTAATGAGTTTGAAAATGCTGACACAAATTTAAACATTCTTCTTCATCGTAAGACTTCTCAAACTTTTAAAATGGATCTTTACAGTTTGAGTTTGAGTTTCCCAAGGAGGGTACGACAGGTGGTATCTTACGTTTCCAACCTTGTTTGACAATAGAAATATTCCTCCTTCCTTAGGAGGGAGAATTTTATTTTGGGAAACTGGTTTAGAGCGACGGGGGATCATGATTGAAGGTCACAGAAGCACCACTGGAAGAGCAGAAATGTGGAACCACCCATGCAGTAGTGGAAAGGAAAACAAGGGCAAGACTAAGCTTTGCACTGACTGGACGTCTTCCCAATGGGAGGCACTTCTTCCGTCACATGGGAGCAATTTGTCTTGCCATTGTACACCTGAGGAATTCCTGCAAGTTACTCAACATCTTTTAGCTTCGGATTTATCCTCTATAGCAATGGCTAACATAACACTTTCATTAAAGCACTATTGGGAAACAATGATAGTGTATGACAGCATCAAGTCTGCTATAGTTTTTGATGTTTTAATATCATATTTATTACTAATCTTCCATTTAGAATAACTCTGCCAACACAGCTCTCAGTTGACGCTTGGCAACTCCAGCAAGTACTTCCCAAGTTGTTCAGCTTGTTTTTTCGATCAGCCATGGCTGCTAGAAAGCATGTCTTCACATCAGGTCACATCTTTCTCCTCTTTGCCTATTGTTTGTCCTTGTTCCACTCCTTCCCATCATTCAGAACAGGTCTCATTCCACTGTCACATGAACTACTCCAGTGGTTTAAACACAGGGCTCAGTTCCCCTGCAGCCCGCTAGCAAACGTCCATCACAGAGTTCACAGAAAATCCAAGACTAGCATTTGACCTTGTGAATCCCAAGCCTCCATTACACACAGTACTTGATCAAACAACTGTGGCTTCCTCTAGGCCACAAAGGCTCCTTGCTAACATCTTGATTCACCGAAGCAATACAACCCTTCGCTGGCTGTCTTTGGTATCTGTAGAACTTGCTGTAGATGAAGGCAGACTCTGTTCTACTGCTTCCTGTCAGAAAACGGGATGGGCACTGTAGAATGCTTTGGTTGGCAAAGGGACCAGAGGTCCCTAGAATACAGTGGTGCAGCCTGGGGTGCAGACAACCCCGTTAGACAATCACTCAACTCCCAGCAGTGCTGTTATTATCATACCAATTCCTCGAAGGGCACCACCAACTACTGCTGTACTTGGCAGGGAAAAGCAAGTACAGAAAGGTTTCAGAGGACTGTTCTGCAGCCTGAATCCACCCTGCTTTAGGCAGCCCATCAAAATCTAGCCTCTCTCTAGGAACCCAACCATCCCTCTTCCTCCTACACCTTCTGCTCATAAGCCAGACTCCGCGCATTCTGCTGTCTTGACATTTCCTTGTTCATATTTAATGTATTATTATTATTACCTTCGACAAACTCCTGATCATCAGGCTGCTGTTACTCTGAAGCACCTGTAAACAACTTTCATTCCCTGTTAGGAACACCCTGTCCTCCTCCTTATGATTTCTATCTCTATTATTACTGTGTCTGAAAAGCAGGGGCACTAGGAAGCAATTCCTTATTAATAGAAGAGTTATATGTAATTCAAAAGAAACGTGGAAAGCAGAAATGCTTTGTGAGTAATTGGAAACCCACATTGGAGAAGCATAAGCAATTTTACTAAGTAACTACCATTTCTTGAGTCCAATTCTGTAATAAGAAATTGTAGGAGTCTAGTAAGAGACAAATGTGACCTCACATGGCCTGTGATTGAGGTGAGTCAATGGTGATTGTAAGGGACCCAAGAGAGAGAAAACAAGAAGCAACAAGAACTCCCAGGAAGAGGCCAGCTGATGTGAGAATGAGGGTTAACGGGGCACTTCAGAGTAAGCTAACGAGACTACAGAATAAAGCAGGAAAATAGAAGAATAGATGAAAATGAAGTACACTGTTCTTCCCCTGTTTGTGCAATGCTCTTACACACTCAGACAGGAATATTGCTATTCCTCTCACCAAACTACTTACTACTAAAAAGGCCTCTGCCTAAAGGGATGAGAACCCGGCTATCACAGTATAAAGCACGAAGAAGGACTAGCTTCTCAACTATGAGGGTTACAATGTAATTTACTAACTGGGGAAGAGAAATGAGACAAAATATCCCTTGAAATGAGCAGCTGTGCTCACACAAACTTCAGGCAAAGGTAATCATGTAGGATCTATTTGCCATGAGACTGTCCAATATGCCCTGGAGCTTGCTGAACCACATGGAAAATGGGGGAATCCAGGCAAACACTGTTAGTCTCCAAGCATAAAATATGCAAACTCTAGGTTTTTCATTTGAGCAAAATACCCACAAGCATGCCTGTGTCTAAGACAGCATCATCTCTTATACACAACATCTAAATTTTCTCTGTATTCAACAACAGCCACTGCTTTACAGGTACATTTGCACATATCATTTCCATTGTGCTTCCCTATAGCTATATAAGAGAAAAAGTACTGAAATATAAGATCTGGAACAAGAAATAAGGCTAACTAAAGTATAAAATGCAACATATCCTCTGGGGGAAGATTTCTAGGATACAAAATAGGAATACAGCTGAATCCACATGGGACTCTCACTTCTGAGAAGAAAGCAAAGATAAAGAAAGCAAAGATGAGAGAGAAAGCAATAACGCAGATGAGTTTTTGGTACAAACGAAATACTTGGAAAAAATCAGTAAAAAGAAAATCTTCTAAAATGTGAGCAAATAAAAATGGAACAGGGACTAAATGTAGTCCGAGTTATTGTTGTTCACTTATTTTGGGGACAGCATGTTGCTCTGTATCCCAGCCTGGGTTCAAACGTGCAATCCTCCTGCCTTAGCTTTCCCAGTGCTGGGAGGACAGGCATGTCCCACAGCTGAGCCTGGAGCTAACTATTTAACAAACAAAAAAGGATGAAGACCGTTGCAAAGGCAAGACCATAAACACAAATTAGAAATATTCATAAATAAAAGCGTTCACGATGAGGTAAAATGTCTTTAGCTTTTGGTGAATATTTTGCTTCCAAGATGGGAACGTATAGCAAACTTCGAATGTGGACTTTTCCTGAGACTAAACCAACAAACACAGTGATGTATTATTTCTTTTCTAACTGTAAATGCAGGCTTTGGAGAATGTGGCCTACAGCTATCGTGAAGGGATTTTTAAAAGAATGGATGAATTTGTAAATGTGCACTTTATTAATTCATTAACTTTAGCTGTTTGGTAATGGGCCAATAGTTTGGCAGATTTATTTATTTTTTTCTTAAGTTCTTTTATTGGTACATTTTAGGTATACAATACGTTTACCTTTATCATTGGGTGCTTGTACCTGGACATGATGTATCTTGGTTCTTATTTTTTCCCCATTACCTGTGAGCCCTTCACCCCTCCACCCTTCCCTATTTACATAGACATCATTTCCATTTTTTTCTTTTCTCATAATTTTACCTTTCCCTCTTTTCCTTTCCCCTTCCCCTCCCTTCACCCCTTTGTCTTTGGACCTTTTCCTATTTCAAATGATCAGTTATTCATTTTAATCATTTTAACCCTTGTTTACACTTTCAGTTTCTCACACTAGAGAAACTATTCGGTATTTACACACGTGTGTCCTATTTATTTCACTTAAGAGTATCGCCTCAATGTGCATCCACTTAGCTATAAATGACTCTAGTTTTTCTTTCTTTATGGCTGAGTAGTACTCCATTTTATAAAAAACCCCACATTTTCTTTATCCAGTTTCCAGTTGATGGGCACTTGGGCTGTTTCCAAGCTTTAGCTATTACAAACCGTGCTACTATGAACATGGGTACACATATATCACTGTGGTATGAATCTTTTAATTCTTTTGGGAAGATACACAACAGGGGGATAGCTGGGTCAAATGGGACCTCTAGTCCTAGTTCTTTGAGGTATCTGCATACTGGCAGACCTATTTTATTTATTTTTTTGGTACCAGGGATCGAACTCGGGACCTTGCACTTGCAAGGCAGGCACTGGAACCACTGAGCTAAATCCCCGGCCCTGGCAGACCTATTTTAAATGTGGCATATTCATTAGTTGCTTTGCGAATACAGAGGATTTCTTACTTTACAGAAACTCACAAACATCCCTGTAACCAAAGAGTGTGTACTTTCCAGCCTCATTATAATTGGAACCTCTGAGATCATTTTTCTTCAGCATATTGTATAGGCTCAGTCTGTCTTAGGCATATAAGGTGTATTTGCATTTATGGATTACCTTTGTAAAATAATTGTTGAGACAATAGAATCAAGAGTTAATTTGAATGTAAATATGAATCTGTAACATAAATTACTCTAGACAGCAGACAGTTAAGCTATTTTATAACAAGAGATGCATCTCATTGCCTGGCATTTTCAGGGTATGTGCTATTCTCCTTAGGTGATTATTCCAGCCTTTCCCCTTCAGAAGTTTAAACCTTCACATTTTCATCAGCTGTGAAGGAAATCTTCCTCAACTACAGCATTTCTGCATATGATCAAACCTTTTCTGGCTCACTCAGGGTCACTATGAGGAGAATCAGTAGCTGTGCTCCCTGCCATACTGCGCCGTGCTCTGCTGGACCGATGAGCGCTCTCACTTTAGCCAATGACCCTGGGCAACTCTGTTACCACATTTTTTCTTACAAGTACTGAGCTTTTCCGTCACTTCTCACTGTGCTACCTTCAGACTCACTGCGCTTACACCTCCCCAACTAACACAACATTGCCCACCTCTGCCTCTAGTTTGCTGCCAGCTTTCACCATAGATAAGACCCTTAGTAAATTGGAGGGTAATATGGGAAGAGGGAAGAGCGTAGTTAAAATTAAGTGGTACCTCAGTTCATGAACTCAATTTTCTCCATGATTCTGGGTGCAAACCCAAACTGGATGAAAACCACATTAAATTTCCCCATAAGGTCAACATTGAACCCAACCGCTGAATTTGATTCTTGGTTTGTGACTAGAATCGTGGAAAGAACTGAGTTCGTGAACGTAGGCACCACTCTATCTAACTCATAAATACTATTTGAAAAGTAGTTTTCCTGGCGAGCCTTGTGGGTGCGAATGATTGCAACTGCCCATGTTCCTGTGGGCTGCACTTCCCCCAGGTCTGGTGACGCTTGTCTCATCTCCAGGGAAACCAGACAGCTGCCCTGGAAAGTGTTGCTCTGGAAGTTTTACAGGGAGAATTTGCTGTCATCCTTGGAGAGCAGAGGCAGAAACTGGAAATAGCTAATCTTCCAGGAAGCAAGGCTAAGGGACCTGAGCGGGGAACAGTCTGTCCTGTGGACCAGCCCAGAGGGGACAGAGCCAATAGCAGATCCCAGGGCCAAGGCGGGCTCCTCTAGCCACATCAGGGCCCTGCGGGGGGTCTTCAGACACAGCGTGGAGGCAGGGAGAGGAGGGAAGGAAACGCGCTGGCGCCAGAGACGACACTCAAGTCTCCTTTTGCTTAGCCACCATCACCAGGTTCATGTCAATTGAGACTTCTGTAGATTATAAGGCACAGAACATGCAGTACAGTACAAGACACGGAATATTCTGTACATCAAATTTTTGCTTACTGACTCTGCACATTAAGTATTTGAGCTCTTATCAGCATTTACATTTAAAATATACATGTCCAGTTAATCATTTTACACAATAACTTGGTGAAAGGAATCAAATTTTCATATAAGAAAATTTAAAGCCAACCTAATACAAAAAAAAAGACAAGAAAAGGGTGAACTGGGGCAAAAACCTTATTAACAGTGAACAGTAAAAGAACTGGATAAAATTTCATTTTCATTCTTTTTTTCATTATTTCTCCTAAAAATGAAAACAAACTCACGCTCCCCTATAGTTTATCAAAAAATCAGCCAGAAAATGCCTAGGAGTACTTAATAAACTCCAATCACGTGCTGTCATCAATTATAAAGTCTCTGTGTCTCTTTAGTGAGAGAACATACATGATAGTTCCTTTTCTTAAAAAAATAACTGCCTGAATTTTCATATTTTCCAAATTATTCCAGGACTTTTCTATATTGCCCATAAGTAAGGCCTCATTATTACGACTTCCTCTCTCTCCACTGATTTCTGTACTGAAGGCAGAGAAATCAAGGGTGTCCTTACAAGAACTGGGGGAAAAAGAAAGACAGCATGAATAAAACAGTCACGGGGAAATGTGATTGCCATTAATCCATAGGTAGTATAACCCATAGGCACTTGATGATGCTGGGGTAGTCTACCAGATTTTTAACTGAGGGGTTTGACCCACCATGAATTAGTGTAAGGAAACCGGACTGTGGGGAATGTTAGGAACTATATTCAGGGAAAACTTATATTTTGTAAGGTACCAAGAGAGAAACAAGGATGAGAACTCAGAACAGGGACCTATGTGTCAATCATAAGAATGAAAACAAAACAAATTATTATAGTTATGATATAAGTTTATCCTGTGACCAATTTCTAAGGCTAAATCGATGCTGCTCCTCCCAACTATTGGCCCAGGCCATTTTGATTAGGAAGTAGATGCGTCTCAGAGTCTCAAACCAGGGCACATCTCCATGGACGGGAGAGAGGGCTCCCACTGTTGGGTTACAGAAAGGAATCCGAGTGAGCCATTCACTCAACTATCTTTACTGATCATCCTGAGCCAGAGGATTAGAAGTGATTCTCTGACAATTGGGGTTTACACTTTATTGGGGAATATCGAAAGTAAATGAATAAATAAATGGATATAGACTATACTGCAGGTATAGTAAGTGGAATAAAGAAAAATACCTCATGGGAAGTGAACAGAGAATGGCAGCAAATGCACTACTGGACACAGTGGTTAGGTAAGAGTTCCTTGGACTGAAGATGACTTGGATTAAAACACTGAAGTGAGGAAAAGACTCAGAAGATAATTGGTAGAAGATTGGTGCAAAAGAATAAAAAATGTCAAATCCTAGATGGGCAGAAATGAGCTTGCTATGTTTGAGGAGCAGAAACAATTCCAGCATAACTGGTACAAATAGGCTGAAGACAGTATCAGTCAAACTTTCCATTTTGTTATAACTACTATTATCAATTTGTACTTTCCACTGTTCACTAAAATTCATATTTGTAGAGTCTTTTGAATTTTATATATATATATATATTTTTTTTTTTTGGTTCCGGGGATCAAACTTGGGTTCTTGCGCTTGCACGGCAGGCGGCAAAACCACTGAGCTAAATCTCCGGCGAGTCTTTCGAATTTTCCTTCATGGAAACAGCCTCATACAGACACAATAGGTTGACTAATCCTAATTTTATCCAGTTACTATATATAACTGCAGCCTATAACAGATCTAAGGGAACTAATCATTGTTTTGGAAAGGATGACGGCTTCAACATCATATTACATTTTATGAATGACCTGTCATACTAGTCAGGATATCCAAGCCCTCAACAAGGAGATTTATATGACATGAATCTCCTATGATGTGATTGCTTTTAAACACAGCAGGGTGTTTTTGAGAAATATTACATTAGAATTGTTAATCACAGTAAGAATGACCAATGCTTGCCTCAAAGTTTCAGATTTTGTTGTTCTGCAGCCTGTATAAAAGTTTCAGTTTGGAAAATAAAATCATCTGCATCTGTTGTATCTTTGTTGGAGATTAAGATCAAGGATTTACTTAAATAAAGGGTTTGCTTAGCAATAAAAATTAGGGCACTGCTTGTTCCATTTTTGAGGATTTTTATTCCCTCAGAAAGAGACCTACAGTCAACTAGATTCTTGTCTCTACCGTTGAGCTTGCTTCCGAGGTACATGGCTCTCAGGTAAAGGACCTGTGATCAATTTGATCAAGACCCTCATGTGTTCCTCTTGTAGAACGAATGAACATATTGTCTCTGGCAGTCATGGAATTGTCAGATCAAGTGAATGTAGTGTAATATATATTCACAGCTGTACAATACGCATATGAAAATTTTAAAATACTATCAGTGTTTTATCATTTTTCTTTGTTCACTCAGAAAAAAAAACAATGAAAAGGCTTAAAAATATTCACCCAATCACAGAAAGCAAGGAAGTTTTATTTGTCAAAACACAAGAGAAAAATATGTAAAAATTTTGAAGTCAGGCATTTTTTCTTCCCACTCAATGAGGGGTGTGATTTTTATCCAGATGAATTCTCAGTTTGTTTCAGATAAAAATTGCTAATAAGGGGGGCTGGGAATTTAGCTCAGTGGTGCCACTGCCTGCTTTGCAAGCGCAAGGTCCCGAGTTTGATCCCAGTACCAAAAAAAAAAAAAATCACTAAGGGATGTACAGGATGTGGGATTTGAAAAATTATCATAATTAAAATTATAAGATAGAGGGAAATGAATTACACTGTGTACTTCACAGTTTCTGAACCCTAGATTGTACCTAATATTATTATGGGTGGTGACAGGCAAAGAAGTGAATGCTATTTCTGGGACTAGTTTTGGAACTATTCTAAGAATGTATCCCCAAGACTAATGGATATTTCAGTGGGTAGAATTTTCAACCTATGGAAGGATGGTTTTTCTTAAGACTATTGTGCCAATAATATGGTGACTTGACTAAAAATAGATTCAGAATTTCAATAATAAATGAGTATGTTATGCTAAAAACATCTGTTAGTAAAATAAAATATATTTGTGTAAAATTGTTTTATCTCTTCTCTCATTATAGGAGTGCTAGGATTATTTCCTAGATAATTATTTCTACTTAACATCCAATTTTTATAAGATGCAGAAAATATAGCACTCTTTTATATTTAGTTTGAGAAAACTTCAATTCCACAATTCTCCATATGAAATTACAAGTGCTGAATAACAGACTCTCTGAGAGAGAAATTAGGAAAACAATTCCTTTCACAATAGCATCTAAAAAAATGAAATATCTAGGAATCAATCTAATGAAGGAAGCAAAAGACTTCTACATTGAAAGCTACAGAACTCTGAAAAAAAGAGACCAAGGAGGATATAAGAAAATGGAAAGACATCTCTTGTTCCTGGGTAGGAAGAACAAACATAGTGAAAATGGTCATACTTCCAAAATTGCTATATAGATTCAATGCAATCCTGATTGAAATCCCCCCTCCAAAAAAAAGTATATTTCACAGAACTAGAGAAAACAATCCAAAAATTCATTTGGAACCAGAAAAGACCTAGAATAGCAAAAGCAATTCTAGGCAACAGAGACATGGCTGGGGGGTATCACAATCCCCAACTTGAAACTATACTACAAAGCTACTGTGATAAAACAGCATGGTACTGGCAAAGAAACAGACCCAAGGATCAGTGGAATAGATTAGAAGATACAGAAACAACTCCAGACATACTCAGCTACCTCATCTTTGACAAAGGAGCCAACCATCCTCACTGGAGGAAAGATAGCTTCTTTAATAAATGGTGTTGGAAAAAATGGATTAAAACCTGCCAAAGATTAAAACTAGACCCCAATTTTTCACCATGCACTAAACTCAAATTGAAGTGGATTAAAGATCTAAATATTAAAACAGAAACACTAAACTTGCTGGAAGATAAGTTAGGGAGAACTCTTGAAGACACTGGCATAGGAAAAGACTTTATGAACAAAAACTCAGTAGCATAGGAACTAGCACAAAAAAAATCAAAAACTGGGAACTCATCTTATTATAAAGCTTCTGCACTGCAAGAGAAACCACCAACAGAGCTAAGAGGCAACCTACAATGTGAGAAAAAAATTTTATCAGCTGTTCCTCAGACCAAGGACTACTATCTAGAATATATAAAGAACTTAAAAAAATCAGACCCCCCAAATTCAAAGACCCAATTCAAAAATGGGCATCTGAAATGAATAGATATTTCTCAGACAAAGAAGTAAAAGCAGCAAATAAACATATGAAAAAATGTTCGACATCACTGGTCATTGGAGAGATGCAGATGAAAACAACACTGAGATTCCACCTCACCCCAGAAAGAATGGCTGCTATCAAGAAATCAACCAATAACAAATGCTGGTGGGGGTGTGGAGAGAAAGGAACCCTTCTCCATTGTTGGTGGGAGTGTAGACTGGTGCAGCCACTGTGGAAATCAGTGTGGAGATACCTCAAAGAACTAGGACTAGAGGTCCCATTTGACCCAGCTATTCCCCTGCTGCGTATCTTTCCAAAAGAATTAAAAGAAACATACCACAGTGATATATGCTCACCCATGTTTATAGTGGCACAGTTTGTAATAGCTAAAACTTGGAAGCAACCCAAGTGCCCATCAACTGGAAACTGGATAAAGAAGATGTGGGTTTTTTTTTATAAAATGGAGTACTACTCAGCCATAAAGAATGAGAAACTAGAGACATGTATAGCTAAATGGATGCACCTTGAGGCCATACTCTTAAGTGAAATAAATAGGACACACATTTACATGTGTAAATACCAAGTAGTTTCTCTGGTGTGAGAAACTAAAAGTGTAAATAAGGACTAAAAGTTATAATAGATGATGTGAAATAGGAAGAAAAGGGGCAAAGGGGAAGGGGAAGTGGGAGGGGTAAGGGAAAGGAAAGAAGGGAATGGAATTAATATGAGAAAATGAAAAAATGGAAACAAAGTCTTTGTAAATAGGGAAGGATGGAGGGGTTGAAGGAAGGGCAGGGGAATGGGAAAAAATAAGAACCAAGATAGATTATGTAGAGGTACAAGATCCCAATGATGAATGCAACTGTACCGAATACCTAAAATGAACCAATAAACTTAATGGAAAAAAAAATTACATGGTGTTTTTGGTTGACTCAATCCTTTCTCTCTCTCTCTCTCTCTCTCATATTCTCATGTATTTAATTATATATAATATTATATATATAATGATTAGGAGAAACCATATATATATATATATATATATGCATAATGATTAGGAGAAACCATAGAGCTATGGGTAAATGATATATTTCCACTATATTCTATCATATGCCCCAATATCTTGCTCATCTTGATTTGATCCTCTTAAAAATTGGAGAAATTAACAACTGGTCTTATGCCCACTTAAAAGCAACATTTAAGAATAACTGATCTCATCTGTAGATAAACAACATTTTTGTTTTATTTGAAAAGCACAGAAGAAAACTGACAGTTTCAGTGGAAGTGCTGCTCCGGAACATGGCTGTGGATCAGCTGGACACGTGAAAGCCAGCCTAGGCCCAGCTCTGGGGATCCCGGGTCATGACGTTCAGGACACAGGTGCAGGCAGACAACTGGTCCGAGTGGTGAGCAAAATCATGAGTCTACATTCCAGACAACTGGAAGAAGCAGGTCCGGCCAGATTCACGGATTCAGAGCCGGAGATAACTCAGCACTTCGGACAGTTCCGGGCAAATTGTCTTCCTTAGTGTCCTTAACTGTTAGAGTTAAGGGCCTACTCCTTTGATTCTACCTAGTGCTGCCTCACCTATACCTGCACGTGAACTGAATTCCAACAGAATGATTGGCAGTCATCCGGAGAACTCTTGGCTTGTGCTTTACGCAAAGCCTTCATCTTCAGTCCTAATGCAGAGTTCCTGTTACTTGGAATTATGGCAGGTTTGTGGCCAGGCTTTGTTCTATCGATCAATTCTAGATTATTAACAGATTTTTTAAATAATACAATTCATAAACGAAACTTTAAACCTGAGTGGGTATGAAAAGGTGAGGGTGAAATCAGCCAAGTCATAGAAAAACATTCCTTTACCACAGCCAGGTCTTCTGCACCAGTCACATGTGAAGTCATCCGACACTGTTCTATAGTGGCCGAAATGGGGGATTCAAATGGGGAAGGTGGGCTGAGGATGAGCAGGAGAAAGGCTTTAAGAATCAATGACAGTTCGGTCTGGAGCCGTGTAACATAGCTGTGGATGCTAACTAAACCATGTCAAGCCTTCCTTGTGGACCCACTAAGTAACAGAATTGCTCTTTAGGAATAAGATCTTTGACTCAATCTTCAAGAAGTAAAACTAAAATGCAGGACAATCCATTTGCTCCTAATCAACAAAATAATGGACAAATTCATTTTAGTTGTATCTGTCCACTAAGATTAAAATGAGAATAACTGACAATGAAACAAAAATGCATGCATATTAAATGCTTAAAAGAATACATCATTTGTTCATGATTAGTTTATAGGTGGGTGTTTCCTTTTGAAAACCAAGTGGTGCGAAGGAAGTACAAAAACAAGCAGATCTGGTTATTCATCGATAAGCAGCTAAACAAGGCATTTCATAAAGGATGCCTTTGATCTTTGCTACTATGAAAAGGGAAGCAATTGTCAATATTCCTGGCAAGAAATGTACACATTGGGAGGCATGTGGGATCGGCAAATCGGAACAGGAGATATCATTTTCCTCCTGTTTCATTAGTGGCCTTGCTGTTTGGGACTGCAGAGTGGATTTTGGGGAGCTCCTTTTAGTTTTAAAGGGACCTCACATTGTTAACAGAAAGTCTATAACTTCAATGCTGCAAGTAACTCAATCTCCTCTTATTTTCTATGGTGTATTCATGAAATACTGAAGATGGACTTTCTAGTCTCCTCAAGGGCTCTAAATAAGGGAGAGGAGAATGCAAAAGCCAGGAGAGAAGTGAGCAAGGCCCGGTGCACACTGTAAAAGGGAGAACAAATAATATAGAGCGACCAGACTTTTAATAGAGAATCTATATGTGAAGTTGATATTGAGAAGGCCTGACAAATGTAAAAGCTTTCACTCATATCTGTCTTTGTCCAGTCGAGTAGCACATGATTGTTATTCTGTACATTCTGAAAGCACCAACAGCAGAAAAAGCATTGCCTGTCTTTCCTGGACAAGTGGCTCATTAAGTGGTAGCTCTATGGCCAGCCCTGCAGGAATGCAGTGATTTTTATTAGAAAGTGAGTTTTACTGGATTCTTAGCTATAGTTGTAGGATCCAGAGATTTGAGAATCTTTACTTGGTGGCTACCCAAGTTGGCTATGTGATCTGAGAAAAGAGATTTGCTTTTATCTATATACACATGCTGTATTTGTAAATAATAGCACTGATGACACTGAGGAAGTTGCATTTGGAAATTAGTTTTATTACACAATACTCAGCTGTATGTACTCTGGAAGTGATAAAACAATTGGCACCAACCCCAGCAAAGTGTACACTCAGTACTGGGAAGATGTTTAAAGAAGCATCAGGATGATTTACTCTAGCTCACAAAACTTGGTAATACTTAGATGGTCTCAGGATATTGGCTTCAAAAATTAAATGGAACCTGATATTTAACCTAAGGTATATTTTAAAGTACTGATATAAAATTTCATGACATCTAGCTTAAGAATAATGAAAAAATTTTGAGGTGGGGGGTACCAGGGATTGAACTGGGGTCCTTGCGCTTGCGCAGCAGGCGACGAACCACTGAGCTAAATCCCCCGCCCTGAAAATTTTTAAATAGGTGTTTGGCTTAATTTTTTTTCAGCTTATATACTCAGTTTTTCTAAACAGTTTTTATTTTCATAAGCAAAAAGAAAAAGTCACATTGCTAATCAGGCTGATCATGGAATGATCCTGTATGTTGTCATTGGTTCTTCACTATATAAATAGGATATTTAATAAAGTAATTAAATGCAATACATTACTATTGGACACACAAACTAATGGCTACCACTGTCACAAAACCCACCAGAAAATATTTGATAAAATGTATTATTTACTCAGACTTATTTGATCTATTTTTCTATGATTTATCCACAGAGCACTTTCTACATAGTTGAAAGCACCTTTCCATTACCAACACAACTGGTTTATTTACAATATTTTCAATCAATCTCTAGTACCTTTTATTCTTGTCAATATGAAGAAGACAAAACGCTTAGGCACAAAACCTGTCCTGAATATTTGTGCCTATTTCCTGGAAATGTGACAATAAACAACCAAATATCTCAGCCTTAGTTAAAACAAATGTCCCAGTCTAAATTATCTTACGAATTCTAACTAATAGAAGAAAATTCAATATTTTTAACAACCTCAATATATTAAGTTTGTAAATAACCATAGTCCACTGAACTAGGTAACTAAGAAAATGGAAGGCCAAATTGTTAAATATCAAATGCAGCCTATTTGATGCTAGTTGGTAGAATTTAGATGTTAGGTGAGCTAAATCATCATTCATATAAGTTCTGATTTTAATATCACTATTAATTACAGTTCTGTAAAACTAGATACAACTTCAAACAATAGTATATGTGCATATGACTTACATGCATAAAAAACTATGAAGTAGGAATGAAAGGTATTGTTTTCTACTTTTTTAGTTACGTTAAAATCTAATTACACAGGCAGATACATTATTTCATTAGACATAAACCAAATGCAGGTAAATGTTACCCAAATTGCACAAATGTGCTCAAATTAGCACATTATTATTTCTTTTTACTTTTCAATCCCATCATGTGCCCTTTTACAGCTATACTACAAAGTTTCCATGATTGTATTTAGAGTAACTAATGGCACATTAGTTAGGGAGGCAAATTCTGGTTCATATTACAGTGCCCTTTCCACTAACGCACACTTCTCAAATGGAAGGTTTTGGTTTCATTTGTTCCTATTTGACTCAGCTACACAGGGAGACTTGCTATGGGAGTAGAATTTAGGAATTCATTTACAGATCACATTTTCCTGTCCCACCATTTGGCAAGAGAGCCAAACGAAGACCGGTGAGGAGGAGTAAGTTGAGAATGTGACAAGGAGACACGGACAGGACCAGAATGGCACCCCACCAGCTCCCTAGTAGATGCTACCTAGGGTCAAAGACTTTCTATCTGGAAGACAATCACAAGGACACTTCAGTAGGTATCAATATACATTTTTCTTTCAGCATTTTAAGAGTAGAATTAATTCAGAAGTATTTCCACTTGTTTCCAAAATTATCTTATTAAAGCTCTCAAACCGGGAACGCCAGCACATTGCTAATCCAATGTTTTCATGTATTTCAATCAAATAAAAAATAAAGTGACACCATGAGGTACAGACTTCTCAGGAAGGTGTGCTTACCTTCATAGGTCCCACTTTCTAGGAGGGCACCACTTTTCTCCAATTCCATAAAATCTTCCACAGTGATGAAAATGTAGTCCACGCCAGGGACCTCGCCCTCCTTATGTGGCCTTGTGGTGCCTGAATAAGGGCAATGAGAAACAAAAGAAACATGCTAAATGGTCTGCCGCTGAACTTTAGAAATACCACCATACTTCTGAATATTCAAGAACACTTGTTTGCACATCATGTGAGTTGGCAGTTTGCATTTGTCCTTCTGTTTGTTTGGCAACAGAATGTAGCAGGGGGCAAAGATAAAAGTAAATATACAAAGCATTTTTTCCATTGAGCTTAGAAAGAGTTTACTGCTGCAGAGTTCTCAGTGCAGACCGCAGACCACTGTGCCCCTCGGAGGAGGTGGCTGGAACAGTGGGCCAGCAATCTGCAAGCTCAGGCAGTTACGCATTCCACTTCCATGAATGGACCTCTACTGTTCGGCACAACAGAACAAACTGCTGTGTTATGACACAGACAATGGAAAGTAGAAATACTAGCAAAATGTCAGCTTATCTTTATATTTTTGTGATCTGCTTTCTTTGGGGGAGATTGTCTGTTGGATTTTATTTGTTAATTTTGCACCCAAAAAATCACTTGTATCAGATATAGACTCATAAGTTTTTCTCCCCTGCAATTTAATAATTGGAATGAGGCAAAAATTTAAATTGTGTTAGTAATTATCATGGGGGGAAACATCACATCTAACTTTGTAGGAGAAGGTCTTTCTTGGCTTCATTATACAGGCGAATACCTCCCTTATATGCTACTGGTATAGGGCATTTTCACGGTCAGATTGGTAGGTACATAATGCATACATGCAAAAAGTATGCAAAAATATACAGAGGGCAAACAGAGAAACACTTCTTCATGTTTAAATATTCCCATATTGTCTATATACCAAACAAAAGAGTATTTGGAATTCTTAAATTTTGACATTTTAATTTTTTTCTTTGAATTTAAAATCTTTATCAATCTAATCATGAAAGTAGCCAGTCAATTCTTTTTCTGGATCAAAGCTGAACTGCAAATGAGAAGCACAAACCACTGTCAGGATACACAATGTGCTTGGAAAGTTGATTTAATATAAAAAATTATCAAAAACATTTTTTAAGATGTGAACCCATTATTTTCTAATATTAAGTTTTACAATCGTTCTTTGGGGATTGCAAGACACTTTTTTTCTATAATCATGTTTAATGACTTCCCCCAAAGTTGTTATTTTATCTGGTTTAAGTGAGAATTTCCTACTGCTTTTATGCTGTAAAATATAAACCTCCCACACCTAGTACACATAATGTTGTCAAATTGCTGTATTTATGAGAACCTTAATTTCCAATATCCTGACTTTTATGTGTTTAACCCTTGTGAATTAAAAGGGCATTAACATGGTTTTTGGCAATCAATTTGTTGTTTGGTTTATTTAGAATACACTCTAATCATTAAGAAAAATCACATAACAAAGATTCAATTTTTCCTTACTAACGTATTTGCGTATTTCAGAAGTCACATGCTGAACTGCTGGCAGTTTGGCAAGGCACTCCCAGCACAATCTGTGCACACAGGCGCCTGTGCCTGAGGCAATTTCCAGGGCTGCTGACCTACGTGGGGCCACTGCGGGTACTGAACCCTAGGAGTATGTGTGTGGTTGTGCTCCTCCTGGTTCAGGGTGGGCCTCGTGTGGGCTCTCATCTCTGCCTCTGCCTGATTCCTTCCCTCTGTGATGTGTCAATGTCACCTGCTGCAGTTGACCTTCCAGGAGCTGGCCCACTTGCTACTTGAAAAAGCTTTGTTCTACAATCTCAAAAGCTGCAACCTGGATCTCTGAACTCAATCTCGCACTCTCTTTTTGCTTCCTGTTCCTTCTAATTATGATTTCTACATCCTCCACCTCCTTCCCTCGTGGTTCCCAAATCTGGGTTCATTTGCCTCCCTAACTGCAGTGGACACGAGCTACCTACAAAGTCTCCAATCCTTTAGTTCCCCTTCACCACATCTCCACGCGTCATCAGCCCCCAAGGTCGCTCCTAACTGGAGCTGCAACAGAAAACTGCAAGCTCTCACTGACAAAGTACCCTGCACGTCCAGCTTATTTAGTCAGTTTGATTCTGCTGACTCTTGGGACTCCTCTTCCGTGTCTTCTGGTCTCTGTCACATACCCAACACTTCCAATACTCAACCATTTTGACTTTCTAAAGACGTCACGAATGAGCTCCATCTTTTCCTGGTGAAGTAAGATCTGTATGAAATCAAACGCCATAAAGTTTTCTGATTTCCATTTTTCTTACTTACTTTATCTTCACATTTTCTCTTTTCCTTCAAAACTAATACTTGATTGGAAACCCATCTTGCTAAGATATATGTCATCTTTGCTTCCTTTCAAAATTTGCCGTTTTTAAAAAATCAAAGCTACACATGCAGATATTTTTAACTTTCAAGCAATTCTATCAAGCTTATTTCTTTTGGTACCGGGGATCGAACTCGGGTCCTTGCACTTGCAAGGCAGGCGGCGGAACCATTGAGCTAAATCCCCGGACCAAGTTTATTATTTTTGAAAGTAAATTCTCACCCCCCACACACATTTTCTTTTATCCAGGAGAAAACATGGGCAACACTTTCAGCTGATTCTTTTGGTTTAACTTCACATCTGTTAGGAGTCTCCTTTTTTTACCTTAGTGATTACTTCTTAACTTTTCAGTAAAGAAAATGAGGATTTAGTTCTGTATGGTGGGCAATTCTATCCCCTCAAGTACACCACTTTCTCCTTTCCTTCTGCTATTCGTCCAGTAGAAAAAAACTTTACATCAAATGAATACTGTATTAGTCACATCTCCAAATGCTGAGACAAAATACCTGACACAACTTAAAGTGGGAGAGGTTGAATTTGGCCCATGTTTTCAGAAAGTTCAGTCCATGGCTGGCTGCTCCAAAGTATAAACATCCTAGTGGGAGTTTGTGGCAGAGCAAGCTGCTAGGTCAGGGCAACCAGGAAGCAGAGCAGGAGAGCAGGGGAGCATCAGCAAGGACGGCTGAGGAATAAGACTCTGACCACTAGGCAATCCCTCCATAGTCCGCTCAACAAATGTGCTCTGCCAACCCCCAGGCAAATCCAAGAGCCAGTCAAGTTGGCACTCCCCCACAACTTCACCATAACTTGTCAACTTCACACCCAAACACAGCTCCTTAAAGCACGTGGAACCTCCCAATAAAGCCAATACCAAGCCCATAATTCTACCCAATATAATACTGCTGTCCTGAGTACAATCAGAAAAGCAACAATCCTTTTTCCCCAAAGTATCAAGAGCTGCAACATTTTCCAATAGTCAAAATGCAACTCTCTTCTGAGACTCAAGGAAACTTGTGACTCTCTGTAAAAAATTAAGTAATCTAAGCTACATAGTTCTAAGGTACAATGGTACAAGGTGAACAATTTCATTCCAAAAGGGAGGAATGGGTGGATAGGAAAGAATGTGACCAAAGGAAGACTGAAATCCAGCAGGACAGACACTAAGTCCTGTGTGTCCACCTCCAGCACCGGCACACATCGGTGTTGAGATCCAAGTCCCTGGAGGCCTGGCCAGCCCACACCTGTGGTCTTACTGCTTACAGCCCACGTGGTCTCTCATCTTGGGCTGGCTCTGCTCACTGCATTCAGCTTTCCCCAGTAGATGTTTCATGTTCCTGTCATTGCCAAATTCATGGGGTTTCAACCATACCTTTAGCTTCCTTCCCAAGGTTTCATGTGTTGACCTCTCGTGGCCTCCTTGCCTGGCCTCCCCGGCCTTTCTTCGAAGACTGGGTGGCAGCCTCCCTGACCCACTACTCTTGTATTCTGCATGCTGGTAAAAGCAGCATCAGCATCGTGTGGACAATGCCAGGGGCTGTTCTCAGCAGAAGTGTAGCCAGGCCCCTGTGCATCACGGTGGCAGCATCCTCTGAGTGCCTGAATGGCCAAGCATGGTGCAGTGAGTGTGCGGTAACAGTTCCCTAGGCAGCACGAGGGCACTCTTCTCTAATCCAAGCTTCGAACCTCTGCACCCTTGAGCCTGTGATGGGTGGGGTCTTGCTGATTTCTGAGATGCCCTCAAGTCATCTTTTTTCTTGTCCCCGCACAAAGCCCTTGGTTCCTTTCTAATGCAGCAAATCTTTTCAGCAACCACACCTCCTTTGGTCCCAACTTTACATAATGTTCTTTCTGAGCCAAAATTTAAGGTTTTTACATTTTTATGCTCTGCTTTTGGCCCCTTATTTTCACTATAAATTTGGCTAAAAGCAGCCAGCACTCTCCATACCACAGCATAAATTTGAGCGGCTCTGAAATTTCATCTACCTGATCAATTAGCCCACTGCCCTTTGTCTCAGTCTTCTATAAAGTCTAAGGACATGGACAAAACGTAGACAAATTTTCTGCCACAGTATAACATACATGGCCTCTAGCTCAGCTGCCACTGGAATTTCTGTTCCCACTTGAAACCTCCTGAGCCTAGTCTTTATTGCTCACTTTCTTGTCAGCATTCTGTTCTTCCAAGCCCTGACCAGAATCATCTTTCAGGCTCTGCTTACTTCATTCTAGGGCTTCTTTAGTGGGAATCTCCAAACTTTCCCAAACTCTTCCCATAAACCAGTTCCAAAGGCTTCTTAACCACATGGTCAGGCACAATCACAGCAAGGACCCACCCTCTCTGGTACCAATTTTGTGTATTAATCATTTTTGTCATCACTGAAACAAAAATCCAACATTCACTACTTTTAAAGGAGAGGAAGTGTAACTTGGCTTACAGTTTCATGGGATTTAGTCCTTGACTGGCTCCATGGCAGAAACATCATTGTGGAGCAAAGCCCCTGCGCTTATGTCGGGTTGAAAGCAGAGCAGGAAAATGGTCCCAGAAAGGAAGGGGCAAGGGATGGAACATAGCACCCAAGGTCACCTCTGTGTGCCCACCCAGACACACCCAGGAGTGTGTTCTCCCACAGATCCAAAAGCTAATCATGCTGACAAACCACTCTAACTGCCACCGCTACTTGATGGTCACGTGACTGATATTATGAGAATTTGTTCCCAGCTGGACTGTATAGTACATTGACTACTTCTTGGTTGCACAACTTTTTGATTACTTCAGATTTAATGTTTTCAACTCTAATTTTCAACATATGAATCATTAATTCAATTAATGAACCCCTTCCTTATTAAACAAATCTTCTCTTAAAATGTACAGATATGTTTAGTATTTCATCAAGTTTACCCTGGTGAAAAGATTTCTCCTGGTACCTACTAACCTGCCCCTTTCTGGACTAAATCAATTTGCCACACAGCTGCCACTGGAGACTACCCTTGCATCAGCCTGAGGTTCACTCCGCCACTGCTTTGAGCTGTGCCTCCCTTTCCCAGTTCCCATGCTCACTTCTGTGGTTTACACCCCTCATTTTGGCAGAGCACATTTGTCAGAAGCTTCCTATCAAATAGAAGCGTCATTGTTCGGAGACTCTGCATATCTGAAAATGTCTTCATTCCACCCACACAAGCGGCACATCTGACAGCATTTGAGCAAAACATCCTAATAAAAGTGCACCTCACTGCCTTGCTCTCTGTTCATCTCATCACCTTTCTCCCAGTCAGGCTGGGTTGGAACTTTCCCTCCCAGTGGCTTTGCAGTCTTCCCTGACTCTCCGGCCCCATCTCCAAACAGGCGGCAAGTTCTCTGCCCTGTAAATCAATGTCATCCTTTCCATCTGCACCATCTCTTTTTTAGAAAACTTTATTAAGGTTATTGGTACAGTTTAGGTATACATTATGATCACATTCATCACTGGGAATTTCTATCTGTACATGATGTATCTCAGTTATTTTTCCCCATTCTCTTTCCCTCCTTTCAACACCTCCACCACACCCCATTTAAAAAAGCTTTGCTTCCACTTTTCCTTCTTTTTTTATTTTTTGTTTCCCTTCTTTCCTTTCCCCTGCTCCCTCTCTAGTTTTCCTTCCCCTTTGCCCCTTTTCTTCCTATTTCACATGACCTATTATACATTTTGGTCCCCATTTACACTTTCAGTTTCTCACACCAGAGAAACTATTCGGTATTTACACGTGTGTCCTATTTATGTCACTTAAGAGTATGGCCTCAATGTGCATCCACTTAGCTATAAATGTCTCTAGTTTATCTTTCTCTATGGCTGAGTAGTACTCTTATTTTATTAAAAAAAAAAACCCACATCTTCTTTACCTAGTCTCCAGTTGATGGGTAGCTGGGCTGTTTTCAAGATTTAGCTATTACAAACTGTGCCGCTATAAACATGGGTGAGCATATACTGCTATGGTAGGATGCTTTTAATTCTTTTGGGAACATACCCAGAAAGAGAATAGCTGGGTCAAATGGGACCTCTAATTCTAGTTTTTTGAATTATCACCATAATGATTTCCACAGTGGTTGCACTAGTCTGCACTCCCACCAACAGTGGAGAGGGTTCCTTTCTCCCCGCACCTCTGTCAGCACTTGTTATTGGCTGATTTCTTTTTTTTTAATTAATTATATTGGTACATTTAAGGTATACAATATAATGACATTCAACATTGGAAATCTGCACCTTTACATAATCTCTCTTGGTTCTTATTTTTCCCCTTTCCCCTGCCCTCCCTTCAACCCCTCCATCCCTCCCTATTTACAAAGACTTTGTTTCCATTTTTTCTTTTTTCTCACATTAACTCCATTCCCCTCTTTCCTTTCCCCTACCCCTCCCACTTCCCTTCCCTTTTGCCACTTTTCTTAATATTTCACATTATCTGTTATGCCTTTTAGTCCTTATTTCCACTTTCAGATTCTCACACTAGAGAAACTATTCGGTATTTACATGTTATTGGTTGATTTCATGATTGCAGCCATTCTCTCTGGGGTGAGGCGGAATCTCAACAGTGTTTTCATTTGCATCTCTCGGATGACCAGTGATGTTAAACATTTTTTCAAATGTTCATTTGCTGCTTCTACTTTGTCTGAGAAAGGTCTGTTCATTTCAGATGCCCATGTTTGGACTGGGTCTTTAAATTTGGGGGGTCTGATTTTTTCAGTTCTTCATATGATCAGAAATACAACAACTGAACCAAACTTTTGAACATGTTCACTATCTCTCATCCAAGCGCTGCCCATCTGGACCAGGTGACAGCGGTGTCACTAGCAGGCCTGCCTCCCTCTCTCAACTGTCACTGCACTTTCTGGTTAGCCCTGGCAAAACACAAGGCTGAACACATTACTGTATCTGCTAAATCTACTCAATCTCTTGTCAAGAGAGTTGGTTTTAAAATCCAGGGAGAGGGAAATAGTGATAGCTAAAATGAGTCAGGAGAATTTCAGAACCTGCTGTTGACAAAAAAAGAGCCACTGTCACAGGGAGCCACGGTTAGACTTGCTTTACGTGGACTTGCCGTAATGGAACACGTGAGAGGACATCACTTAAGACTTTTGTGCTGACATTTGAGAAATATAAATCAAAACTTCACTGAATTTCCATCTCCCCCCAGTAAGAATGGCCATGATGAAGAACACAAGAGACAACTAATGCTGGTGAAGATGCAGAGCAAAGGAATCCTCCTACACTGTTGGTGGAAATATAAACCACCAGGGAAATCAGTATGGAAATTCCTCCAAAAGCTAAACATAGAATTGCCATTTGCATATATCCCTATTAGGTATATTCCAGAAAGAATTAAAATCAGCATACTACATTGATGCATGTATATCTGTGTTCATAGAGGCATAATTCATAATAACCAAGCTATGGAAACAGCCTACTATCCGGTCCACAGACACAATGAAATATTATTCAGCCATAAATACTTTGCACGAAAATGGATAAAATTAGACAGTGTCATGTAAAATGCAACAAGTCACACTCAGCTAAATTCCATATGTTTTCTCTGACATGAGAAGCAAAGAAAGGCAAAAAAGAAACAAGTAAAGACAGGAAAGAGGATAAAAAAGCTAGGAGGTAGACTTCTGGAGATGGAGAAGGGAATGGGATGAGAAAAGGAGGTAATGGGATAGAAAAAGATCAAGACATACTGTAAAAAAGTTTTAAAAAAAGAAATTTCTGCTTAAGCAATACCTTCCCCATGGGCCTCCATTATGTCACTCTGATTGCTCTATAACCTAAAATTTCCACCACTAGAACTTTTTGGTTTAGACAAAAGAGAAATTGTATTTGTTTCTTTGTTTAGCCATACTTGGAGGCGACAGGAGAGCCACACAGAGCTTGGTTATATTTTAGAATGAATCACTTAAATTCTTATGAAATTTCACTTACGTCACATATTGCTTAGTTTAGTTTAGGTCATCTGGCTTAACACATTGGTGCTCAATATAGGTATTTTGAACTTTCTGAGTTATTTTCACAAATATGACTGCACAGAATGGGCTCTGGGGACTGGCTATGTGCATACACAGACATTTTCACATCAGCCTTCAGTGTTAACAGAGGTGGAAGCATGGTGTGATAAGTTTTTCAGCATTGAAGTTCAGGTCATCTGAAATCCCTTTTTGTTTCAATGTCTTATGTATGTGACCCTGTATTAAAATGTTATTTATTGGATCACCAGTGTTTTTTAGCACACACTAAGGTAGATATATATGAAAGGCATTATAAAAAGGAAGAACATGAATGTCATGCCAACAATATCCGCATTCCCCTTTAGTAACATTAATGGTTCCACTGAGAATATTACAGTATTAACAAATATGATTAATGCCATCTTATTTTTGGAAAGTTCTTATGCCTCGAGATACAAATTGCCTTTTAAAAAATCTGAGTGTAAAGAAAGGGAAGGGAAGATATAAGCCCATGTTCCCTGATGGTGCTCTAAATTGTGGTGTACAATATCATAGGCATTGCTTACAAGGGGCTCTCTTACCTTTCATTACACACACTCACACATGAAATAGCTGGAGCCCAGCCCATAGCCCAGGATAAAAGAGTTACGTCGTTTGCTGAATCAACTGAAAAGTGTGAAAACGCTCACAAACCTTGATTAGTAGCTCATTTACTTTTACCCAAAGGTATAGCACCTTCAACAACAAGCATCAGAAAAAACAATTTTACATGTGTATGCCCAGGAAGAAAAGATATTAGTGTTAAATAAGTTGGTAAGACGGAGGCTGAACAAAGAGAAAGCAATTAGATATTTATGAACACCTCTTAGAAAGTAATACGATTCTAAAAATAAGGCAAATACATGTGAAATGAAGTGTTGTACAATGGTAATTTGCAGCTAAAGGTAATTAATATCTAGACTGGAAAAATAGTTAAGGTGAATTTCCTGAAATGGTTACTTACCTTATTTTTATGCTGAAATAATTATAGCTGCTTTCCCAACTCAAAAAGATTATGAACAGAGAGTTGACAGTGCAGCAAGACTCAACAGTAATAGCAGTAACAGGGAACAATCAGGCAGCTTAGGACCAGGCTGGGAGAGGTGAAGGGTGAAAGAGGAAATACAGGTGACTCATCACGCAGCGGGTGTGGAAGCTCAAGTTCTTTCAGGGCTCTTCTATGTGTGCTTGGGATTTTCCTGTGGTATACACATAACTCCAAGATAATTTTTATTATCTAAATTGTGGCTTTTATACTTTATTCTTATTATTTCTTCCAGAACACTTCTCCAAAGGAAAAATATATAGAGTTGAAGGAGAGGAAATGCTGCTAGGTTGAGTCTTTGCTTTATCTCCTAATGTGTAATTTCTTTAAAAAGAAAGAGATCATTTATTAATTGCTAAATTAAATACTATATGAATAAGACCTCCATCATAAGATAATAAAAGCATACAGTACTTATGCTCAAAAGACATCTGAAGAGAATGAATTCTCTCCCAAATGATTTGCTTACTGATAAACAGTGAAAACACATGAAAGCCACTTGTCATTTTGTTACCATGGCAATGGGAATGCCAATGACTTTTTCTTCCTGCTTTTAAAAATGAAGGAGCTGGAGCATTTCGCCTTTTGTCTTAGGGAGAAATGAGCATGACATTTGTGGTGAATGTAATTGTAGAGCTTTCTGATATTTCATAATTCTGTAAAAATACTTCTTAAAAGTCTCAGGTTCATAGGAAAATAATATTACCTTCAAGACGGTTCAGTGCTTTAATGCACTGTATTGTGATCCATTTTGATGTGCTGAAAGTTCCATGGAGCCTGTCGCATGGCAGGCACCCAATACATATTTGCTAAAGAAACAGACTTGGAATTAATCATTAATAGTCAATGTGTTCTAAGCAGATGGGTCACCATGTGAGAGTCTGAGACTCTGAATCCTGTACTTATGCATGTATCTCAATATATTCTCTCTTTCTTCCTGATGTTTCTCAACTGCAAGCAGGAGAAAATAAATCTTGACAGCTAGGGTGACTTCCTCCGGGCTCGAACTTTATTTAACTCACTCTTAGATTCCCGAAGACACTTCTTTGATCTGTCAGTTACTCATTAGCAAGTATGAACACCATCGTCAGATTTGTGTGTATGCTTTCATCAAAATACTCATAAGATCCCTTTGCCAATTTTTACATAACCAGCCTAGGTCTTGGGCTTTATTATGTTTGCTGTTAAACATATAAAAACTAGAAGTATGGTTTATACAGACATAGAGCTAAAGTAAGCAAAACTAATAGTATGGATTTAATCATTGAATCTTATGTAGTAGTTTATAAAGTAACATGAACCTTATAGATTTTATGTTACTGATGGGGTGAAATAAAGGGTTTTTTTTTTTAAGTAAAGCCTGTAATATGATTCAGTTTTCAATCTACCTATTAGGTATAAGAGTTATTAATGGCCTCAATAAAAACGATGCAGTTTTTTTATAAGAGATTGAAGATTTGGCAAATCTACTTATAAAATATCAGTACTTTCACTTATTTTTAAACTGTGTACAGTTCTAAATCTCGATATTTATTTCAAAACTCTCTCATCCTCTAAAACAGCATGCTGTTAACTGTTGTTTAAAGCAGCACTGGCATATGCTAACAATGTTAGCGATGTCTCTCTGTAGAAAGAGAGACCTTATTTAAAAAGAAACATCTACATAGTTGAATGTCTTGGAAGAAAGGATCATATTATCCTCACATATGCCACCAATTAATGTTTTAAATTTTAACAGTTTGGACTGAAGCAACACCAGTCTCAGACTTAGGATGCATCAGAACCACGCAGACTCGTGACAAAACAGGCTGCTGGTTCCCACTCCTCCTGTGGGAGGAGGTGGTGGTCTACATTTCCAACGAGTTCTCCAGTGACACTGCAGATAACCATTGGCCCAGCAACCAAAGTAAGAAGCACTGCTCAAACCTGATTCATAAAGGAAAACCCCAATAAAAAATACTATGAAATTTCACAGTCAAACTGCCTCACTCATAGAGTGTGTGGGGCATAATTTCAGCACTGGCCCTAGAGGCATGTGCTGGGTTCTGTTGGAAACAAGCCATTTTTCATTTATTCGTGCACAGGGGAACAGAGCCCTACCCATTGCTGTCCCATGGTACTTGACCTTGCTTTTACATAGCTGGTGGAATTATTCTCTTACAAGTTATTTTGGCAAATAATGGACCTATTTTCATTTATGGCTGCTTGCAAATAACTTATTATTATTTGAAATAATATAAAGCATTTTAACCTGATATGTGCAACAATATGGCCTAAATCCTGAAAAACACAGGAAATGAATATAGCTCACTGGAATGATGAGTATAATATGGTAAGAAAAAACAAGTATCTAATGTAAAGTTCTCTTGCATTAAGAAAAACTATGGTGGATATCAAAAATAGAAGTCACAAATAAAACATCTGCAGATCTCCAACAAGGAAGAAATAATAGCATTACATTATTTCCCCATATCAAGATATCTAAATTACTAATGTAAAGTTATAGCTTGTTTACAACAATGCTAATCAAACTAAACCAGAAGATGGGGAGCATGCACTTTGGAATTAGTCCCCATGAAACACTGTATGACAAATTATATAGGCAAACACACTGTTATTAATTCCAAGATTTCATTTATACAACAATGTCCCTAGATTAAAAGCACTAGAGTACATGAGGGTAAAAGTGAGAAATGTCAATTAAAATTTAAACTTTATTTTATTGTCATTCATCACCCGAATTTAAAACACATGAAACTAAGAAAGAAAGAAAGGCAATGTCTGGGATGATCATTTCTAAAGCTGATGTATGTGTGTACATTTTCTACATCAAGGCTCCTACACTACATGATTGTATTTAATTATAGGCACCATATTTAATTATCAATACATCATTGACCTCTGACACAAAAGCACCCTCATACTGAGGCTATTAGAGAAAAGTGAATGATTTCATTTACTCATTCATTTATTCGAATCACCACTAATTTGTTCACAGAGTTTATACTCTAAATCTTAGCCATTTCTCTACACTGCAGATTATCTCCTCCACCCATCAGATTTCTGAGGAAATCTTAGTTTCCTAAAATAATTTCCTCTTAAATATTCTGCCTTTACTTCACTTGCATTCACGGAGTAGAATAATGCACTGATGGTGGATACAGAGACATGGCTAGGTAAAATGTCTCACTCAAGTAAAATCAGATTCCTAGAGAGCTACCTTCTTGCCTTTGTCATCTATTCTCACATCACATAGATACAACAAACCTAACTAACGCACTTAAATCAATGCTCCGTTCTTACCAATAAAATAAGGCAGCAAGCCATAATGCCAAGATTCTTGACAATTTCTCAATGTTTTAAGAGAGACTAGTGACCCTTTTGTGACACATTAATTTATTTTTGAACTTTTGCTTTTGTCAACATTTAATTTAGATATGTTCTTTATCTGACATTCTATAGGATTAATAAAAGAGGTTTTGTGATCCCTAAATTTATTTTTTAACAGATGATGATTCAAGATTATATACTAAGCTTAAAAAAAGGAAAGATCGGTGACTTTTTATAGAAACAGTATATATTTAGTTTGGAGCTTTAATACTCTGATCATGTAAAATTAATGTGGGTCAGAACTATAATGCAAGATACCCCCAGCCCCCTGAGTGAAACAGACAGTACTCTGACCTTCATTGCATACAAGGTTTAGTGGATCATAACTTCATCATTTTATCACTATTAGAATCTTGCATGACATTAAATTTTAGTATCACCATATGTCTATGGCATCTATATTCAGCAATGCCCAAGGTAGATCATAGAATGCAAAGTCTACAGTGTATTGGAAAGTACAGATGATGCTAAGGCAGTTAACTATTCAGGGGTTTCAAAACATTGAGATGCTCATCAAAATATGGGATATAAAACATGTCATTGATTCACTGACTTTTTTCAGAGGTTTTCAAGCATATACAAGACAAATTCATTGATTGCTTATCACATTACTTCTTATTTTGTAGTTGATGAACAATAGAACAGAAATTTATAGAAATTCAACTCAATTTCCCTATTTTGAAGAAACTACAGAATTGGGGGATATGATAGCAGCATTATATTCAGCCACAACTAATAAGCTCTTAATTCTACCCTGCATACCAGTGAGCATTCATGTATAGAAAATATCTGCTCATTTTTGGAGGCAGGCAATTCTCTGTCGAGTTAACTGTGACCCACACATCCTGTGGCCTAGGTCCTCCTCAAGAAGCTGAGGAAAAATGAAAAAAAAATTGACTGAATCAAATAATCAGCATTTCTACAAGAATGAAAATATTCTAAGCCCATAAACAATTACATGCCTCTGAAGGGAAGAAAGGGGGAGTATTTGTGCTCTTTTGCAACTTAAACATTAGACACACAGCGAGCAGGTTCAAATCTGCAGGACTCAGGCTCCAAGGCTCTACCCACTATCATTACTCCCGGGCTCTGTAGTCTTAATTTCAGGCCTGTATACTCCATTCATGATTGAATAGCAAAGGAAAAGTGATACAGGGGAAGGGATGCAGGTTGTGAGCTGACAAATGTCCACTTGTGATCTATGTCAGAGATTTTTACATAAACTTATCACAGTAAAACTATTCTGCAACAAATAAACATCTTCATCTCTAGAAACTCTTGCACCTTTATTTCTGAGGGTTGCAATTATAAGAGATGAAGGTAAGTTTTATGAATTAAAAATATAAAAGAATATTGTGAGGGCATTTTTTAAAAAGAGGTAATTAAGGAATTTCTGGCATGAAAGATATTGAATTAATGAGTTATCACAATAATTATATTTTTAGAGAAAATGTTTATGATTTTAGAAAAAGCAATCCTTACCTGCTTTATATAGAATAAGAAAACAAGCTGACTTGTCAGGATTAATTGAGACATAGTTCAAAATAGATAGAGATGAAAATATCATCAATCCAACAGCTGCCTCAGATACCTCCCCAAAAGAAAACAGTGGCTAGAAAGCTCATACTTGAGAGGGTGAAAGTTCTCTGGCTTTTAGACACAGGGGACTGTCTTACAAGACACAAGAAGGGCTGGAGGGCCTGGGTGTGAGAAAATTCAAGGTAGAGGTCAACCAAGACAGGCTGCAGGGCAGTAAGAGTCTGTATCAGGGTCAACACCTTGTATATGTTTAGCATCCCCAAACAACATTAAATAGAATTTCTTATCTCCCCAGTTAGACTCAAGCTATTCTCCTGGGCTAGAGTTCAGAAACTGCTTCTAAAAAGGCCAGACAGTAAATACTCTAGGCTTTAATGGCAACATTATCTCTGTTGCAACTTCTAAACTCTGTTATTATAGGTGTGAGCAGCCATAGATAATAAATACACAAATGATCATGTTTCAAAGCAGTAGGTAAATGAGACTTGCAAGCACTCACCCACTCCTGCATTGGTTTCTGATGCTTTTGTCTCCTAGACTTGGAAACCAAGAAGATGCAAGTTAACGAAGGCCTGTGATTGCAGGACCTCAATACAGAGAAAAATATGGCCATCTCTGGAGCTGTTGCCAGTATTAAGTGCAACAGTTTACATATGTGTCCCTTTTCACTTTGAAAACATACACATTTAATCAGATAGCTCTCTAAAACACAGAAACAAAAACACGGGAAAATATCAGAGAATGAAACTTAAATACTTGGTTCTCAAGAAGCAATGCAGACTGTTCTTAACGGATCTTTGACTTAACTTGAAAAGCAGGAACACATCTGCTCCTAGAAGGAAAGCAGTGAAGGAGCTCATCCACACCCCAGGAAATAAAAAGCAATGTCTTGCTGACATTAATTCATTTTAGGGTGCAATTACATGAGCAATGCTTGGGTTGGGTACAGAATTTAGCAGATATTTAATATGGCACAAAGCTTGGAGCCTCTCATTACTCCTGAACTTACATGAATATTATCATGTTATAACTGAAACACCCCATACGTGTGCTCCATGTTCACTCTAGGACTCAAGTGACTTATTATTTGTTAAGGGAAATGATGTTCACGGTCATATTTTATATTAGATAACAAATGTGTTGTTACTTGACATATATATTAATGACATAATGAAGTCATATGTGAAAAATATATACATGCATATAAGGTTTAAATTTAGGGCCACTATTCAATACAATTAGCATAGTATATGAAAATAAGTCAAAAAATGAGATAATTAGTTAGGTAAATCAAGACATTTGATTCTGCACTGTTTTAAAGCAAAATTTGGAATTACTTTAGCTAGAGGGCTCTCTAGTGCTGAAACAGTCTGCCTTTTTTAAAAAAACTATATATATATATATATATTTAGTACTATGTTTTGGTAAACTTCAATATTTTAACAAATTATTTGTTCAAATATATATGGAATATCTGAGAATGAATATCTATTAGAAAAAAAAAGATGTGGTCAATAAACATTGCAAAGCATAGAATTATATGTTAAGTTTCTTATAGGTAATATTAACAAGCACTAATATTTATTGGGCTCTAACCTTGTGTGAAGCACTGTACAATTTCCATGCACTATTTTTTATTGTTCTTTATACCTACTTGAGGAGGATAGCATTATTCCCTTGTTATAGCTTGATTTGCCCCAGAAAAGGACTGCTGAATGGCAGTGTCAGGATTCAAATCCAGGCAGTCTGGTTGCAGAGGCCAGGCTTCTAAGCAATATGGCTGTCTACTCTCACCCATGAAATGTTCTCCATAGATGTCTCATGGGAGATAAACAGGGGAGGCAGGCAGGAGTGGGGGTCTATCGCAACTCACGGCACATTCAATCAAGGACTATGCCAGGAGTAAATAATAAAACTAGGAATCAATATCCTATGGCAACATAGGGGAAAACAAGACATTCTCTAAACTGTTGTTGAGTTGAAGTAGGGATGTTCATAAAGATAACTCAGAACCCAGAAAGTAACTGGGGATCAAAAAGAAAGTTATCATTAGAAAGAAACCCTCAAGTTTATTGAATTAGGACATTACAAACATTTTAAAAGAAATATAACATCTCCAAGTAGAAGAAAAACATAGTAACTTCTTCAAAATAGAGATGTAAAATATTAAGAATTAGATGGAATTTTAATTATGTGGGGCATATGGCCCTTTCTTAAGTCATATAAAAGAAATATGACTTGTAAAAATGTAGTTGATTTGCAGAAATTTCAAGAAGCATTTGTGTAGTGTCTATATTGGCTGATAAAATGAAGAAAGTGAAAAAATTCCATTATCCTAGAGATCTCAAGTAATTAAGATACAAACAATTGCAGTCACCTGTTGTAATAATTATTTTTAAATGGTAAATATGAAGATAAATATAAAATATATATTTTGAATCTTTTGAAAAGAAATAGTTTAGAGCAAAAATAATTAAGTGAATTAAATATATGACAACAATAGCACAAAGACTGAATGAGGACCCTAGAAGTATATTATTCAAGATTTGTATATTATATAAGGAGTGATATATCACTTAGTGATTGAATGGATCAATTAAAGATGTATAATAAGCCTAAATAACCTCTAGATACAGGCACACAGATAAGCACATTAAAAATCAGACTATCCATTGGATTATAAAAACGAGACCCAACTGTATGCTGCCTATAAGAAACACATTTTAAATATAACAACACAAAAAAGAAGTGGAAGAGTAGAAAAAGTTATGCTATGCTATCAAGTTACAGTCATAATGAGAAAAAAAACAGATTTCAGACAAAAGATTATTCATAGGCACAGAGGAGGTCATTTAAAAATAATAAAGGGGTCAGTTTATTAGGAAGACAGGTTTATGTACCCAGTAACAGAGACTCTACATCTTTGAAGGAAAAACACAGAGCTACAAAGAGAAACTGACAGTTCTACAATTATACTGAGATTTCAGCACTGCTTTCTCTGGATTTCATAGAGCAGTAGACAGAAAATCAGTAAAGATAACAGAACTCAACAACATTATCAATCAAATTAACCTAATTGATATTTATAGAACACTCCATTCTACAGGAGTACAATACACATTCTTTTCAAGTACACATGGAAAATTTACCAAATAGGCAATATTCTGGCCCATAAAAACAAGTTTCAATAATTCTAATCAATATAAATCATAAAAACATTTTTCTAACCATAATAAAATTACACAGAATACAATAACAGAAAGATCTGGGAAATCCCTAGATATTAGGAAGCTAAATAATACACTTCTAAATAGACCATTAAGAAAGTAAGAAATGATTAGAAATTACTTTAAAATGAGTTAGAATAAAAAATATAAAAATCATGGGCTATTTCTAACGCATGAATCTGAGAGACATTTATAACCCAAAATGTCTTCATAAGAAAAGGGCTCCACCAAATTACTTTAGAAACTAGAAAAAAGAAGAGTAAATTAAAGTCTAAGAAGAGAAAGTGGATCAATAAAGATTGAAGTAGAAGTTAATAAAATAAACAGAAAACAGAGAATGAAATCAACAACTGGCTCTCTGAGCAGATAAGAAAAACTGATAAGCATCTAGCCTGAAGGATCTCTATAAGAAGAGTCAAATCACAGATATCCCTTGGTATTCAGAGGAGACTGGGTCCAGGGCCCCTCATATATGCAAATCTACCCAAAGCTATAGATTCTCAAGTCCCCTATATAAAATGGTGTAGTATTTGTCTCTAATCTCTATAAACCCTCCTGTATACTTTAAACCATCTGCCAGTTATTTACACCTACTAAATGTACATGGCATGTAAATTGTTATCCTGTAGTGTTTCTGGTAAGATGGCAAAGGAAAAAAGCCTGACATGTTCATTAAAGATGCAACCGTTGTAAGCCTTGTATACTCCAAGTATGCGAATGAGATACAAAGTGAGCAATATTCAAGGAGTACTGGAAACAGACTGGGATCCGTGAAGTCATGGGAGGATAAAGGGGCAAGCCCCACGTCATCCATTCACATGGATTCATCAGGGTGCTTGTCAGAAGGGAAACCCAATTTAATTTTCTGGAAATTTCTGGATTTTTGAGAGAATATTTTAAATTCAAGCCTGGTTGAATTTGCAGATGTAGAGCCCATAGATCTGGAAGGCCGACTATACAAAATATTAGCAATGACCTGTCTACAGATTTGTTATCTGTTAAATGGCTGTTGGGGAATATTATGAACAAATTTAGCCCCCAGATTTGACAATTTAAATGAAATGGACAGATTCCTTAAAGACTTACAAAAAGCATACTTAATAAAAATTTTAAAATATAAACTGCCCTGAATTTTTTATTCTCTCTCTTCTTTCCTATCTTTACTGACCTTTTAATTAAAAATTATTCTTTAGAGAAATCTCCAGGGCAATATACCTTTACTGATGAGTTCTACCATCAATGGAAGAAATAATACTAATTCTATAAAATTTTTCAGGAAAGTGATGAAGAGGCAATAATTTAAATTCACTCATCAAGGCAAGTATTTCCCTGATACCAAAAATAACAAGAAAATTGCAGATTAATATGCTTCATAAATACACACACACACACACACACACACACAATACACTCTACCAAAATTTTAGCCAATTAATGAAAGAGTATGTTTTTTAAAAAATAGAATTCATAGCAGGCATGCAAAGTTGGCTTATCATTAAAAAAAAAACCCAATCAATAAAGTTCACTATATTAACCAACTAAAAAGAAAAACATTTTCATCATTTCAGTAGATATTAGAAGAAAAGTTTGACAAAATCCAACATCTCTTCTTGGTACAAACTCTCAACAAATTAGGTTATGGGTACCAATATACAGAAATTCCATTAACTTAAAGTTTTTAACTATGCACAATTTGTTTACAGATAGAAACACATACAGCAAAGTATAAGGGGAAATGTGGGGCATTATGAACACAAACCCAGGCAGCTGATTACCTCTGAAGGACCAGACAGACAAGAAAACAGAGTCAAAGAAGGGAAGTTAGAGATGCATAAATGGAAGAGAATCAATTGTAGGTGAAATACATAAAGAAAACCAGATCTGATCAAAGATCCAAAAATATTAAAATTTTTCAAATCCCAGTGGAATAGAATCATGTGTTTGTGACTCCTTTTCTCCTTCTGGAGATGAAAAATCAGTGATGATATATGAATATCCTTGAATATTAAGTAGCTATTAAAATGACATTTATTACTATACAGTGGTGTGAAAATGCTTATGGTAAATAATATTTTAAAGAAATATAAAACTACATGTAGAAAAATAGCAATGTTGTAACTGTATATATGTGGGTGTGTGTGTGATATTCTATTATGTAAGTTGATATTAATTTTTATCTACTCTCCTACTCTTCTAGTAACTTTCATGTTGTTTTTCAAATTTTTACTATAACAAATGCTACAATGAACTTCCTTTCTTTTGTGTATCATCTCCATATGTTTTTTGATAGAGTAAACTTAGAAATATAATCACCACTACAAGAAAAATATATAAAGTTATAGGAAAATATAACAGAAGATCATATATATATATATATATATATATATAGTTCAATGTAACTCTTTATACTCGTTTTCCTCAGCCAGCTGATTACTACTTGGAAGAACATTTGAAAACTTATGATGGCAAGCTTCAAACTCTTCTTTAGTATTGTCCACCAATCACACTATATCAGCTCTGTTCTCTCCAAATGTTTTTCCAAAATGATTGCTCTCCCTTCACACTTTCCTTCTTACAACCTTATACTCTTTTACTCTTAACTATTACCTATTTTTGTTGTATATTTAACCAATTCTTAGGTACAGGATGAAACAGATGCTATGTGGATATAAATCATACTCTCTATGAACTGTCAGCAATAAACATCAACACTTAAAATGTGTAAATATTTTTTGGGGGGGTACCGGGGATCGAACTCGGGACCTTGTGCTTGTGAGGCAGGTGGCAGAACCACTGAGCTAAATCCCTGGCCCAAAAATGTATAAATATTTTGATCAAGTAATTCTATTTCTTGGAATTCATCATACAGCATTCTCTCATAATTCTCATATATATATATTATATATATATATAATATATATATTATATATTATATATGTTATATATTATATATTATATATATTATATATATGTTATATATATGTTATATATATTATATATATATATATATATATATATATATATATATATATGTTTGTTATTTTCCTTGTTGCTGCGACAAAATACCCAACACCCAAAGTTAAAGGAGGAAAGGTTTATTTAGCTCATAGTTTGTAGAGATTTCAGTTCATAATCGGCTGTCTTCAAGGCAGGGTGGTGTGGCAGACAGACACTGCAGAGGAGAAACAGTTCATGGCAGGCAGAAGGTAGCAAAGCAAGCAATGGGAACAACTACAGCTCCTTCTATCCCCTATATTTTATCCAGGCTACTTAAAGTGGGTAGCATGCACATCCTTAGTCTTAGTGCCCTTGAGCCTAGCACTACACCATGAATCAGTCCCAGCCTCACACACTCTGGATTCAGCCACCTCTGAAAAAGACCCACCTATGACTGCATGAGGCTTTGGGGCAGGGCATCTAGATACAAGCCATAACAACATACAAGGAGGTTCACTTCAGGTTCCTTGTGACAAGAAAAAACTAAAAGTAAGACAGTTTCTTCCTCATCATTTCCATTATTGACTGAAAATGCTCAGTGCATTAGAGTAGTAGGAAGAGGCCTCCATATATAAAAGCTTACAATTTTATTTTTGTCACCTTACTTCCAAAGATACCATAGCTGCAACTTGAGATATTGTTGGGGCTCATGACCTTTCTCCATCATATCAGACACTTTCCTCTTCATTCATCTACCACTTACTTTAGTATTGTCTAGGATAAAAACTCTCAACTCTGGCTACACATTAGAATTATCTGTGGAGATGTAAAAAAAAATCTTAGAACCAGCAGTTGCTCCTCAAATGAATTAAAACAAAACTAGACAGTTGGTGTTCAAGTGTTGCTATTATTTTAGACTTTTCCAGATGATTTTTTTTTTTTGGTACCAGGGCTCGAACTCAGGACTTCCCCCTTGCAAGGCAGGCAGCGGAACCACTGAGCTAAATCCCCGGCCCTTCCAGGTGATTTTAATGGCACTGAACTGAGGACCACTGATCCTGGAATCCTAGCCCTTTGCTTTATCATTAGAAAGCTGGGCTCTTTAGTCTATTGCCAACCAATCCTCATGTATTGTGGAAGTTTAGGGAGTTCTTGATGTTCATGTTGGCTCCAGGAATCCTCCTGCTTACCTCTTCTAATCTATCCTGTTGTCTAAGTTTGTCAGTGTTAATCAGATATATTTTGCTGTAGAAATCTGGCACACTGTAGATCTATAATTTTCCCCTTGGCAACTAGTCTTATGGCCTCAAGAGTTCTGCAAGCTCAGTCCTTAGTCATTTCTGCGTTCCGCACAACACACTGTCAATCAGGCTGACCTGGTGGTGAATTTCCTGTAGCAGGAACATTCTGACTCGTACCATTTGCAAATCCGGAGCACCTTGTTAAACGCTGTGTCTGGAGGGTAACAGCGCTTGCTTTATTTCCTACAATGACCTGTGGAAAGAAACATCAATCTCTACCACTGCATGCTTGGCCCTTTGTTTGGGACACTGTATGAGCCAGGATCAAAAAGTAATACATCCCTTTTCAGAAATTTGTGTTTCATAAGATTTTTGTTTTAAACAAAGCCGTCAGAACTTGAATGCCACAATGAGCGTTTACATTTTAGGAGTGTACACGTTAACTCTAAAGTGCTACCAGTGTCATTTTTTCTTATAATTGCACTTTAGGAATTGCTTTTTCATTCAGTGACACTTGTCTAGAACATTTAGAATCATAGCCAAATTTCAAACTCAGCCTGAGTATGGCTTGTGGAGAGAGGAGCTAAAGGTTGTCAAGATCCACACCTTGTAATTATTTTGGGTTGCAAGCTAAAGAAGTGAATATCATTTGATTCAGAATGGAATTATGACTAAAACTAATGAAACTCATTTCTTTCTGATTACACTTGGCTATGAAAGAAACTTGCAAACATTTCTGCTCCTACCCAGCTGTCAAATCATCCTTAGGTTAATAAAGCACCATGATTTGACCTAGCCATCACTGTTGACATTGAATGAAGTCATTCGGATGACGTGTGGTATACAGAAAAGCACTGGACTGAATTACTGAGCCTCACTAGTTGTAACAGCCCTTATTTGTAAGTGGGACTGATAATGTGAACCACATGAAAGGGCTGTGAGAGTTACATGAGAACATTTTTTTTTAAGTGTTTTCCCTAATCCTTGTCACATTCATAGGAATCCCCTTAGGGTCTTGTTAATTGAGTTCCTGATAAGTAGGCCCAGATATGGCCTGGGACAATGCATTACTAATAAGCTCTCAGGGGTGTGATATCAGACCACTGTGTTCAGTTACTCACTCAAAAATGGTGATGTTTTCCTCCTTCCTCTATGTCACCACCTCTCCAGTTCTGTTGCTTTAGGGTTTGGATTTGGGGCAACAACTGCACCCACTAATTCTGCTGTGTTAGAAGTCCTGGTAATAAGGATAAGGAAAGTGACTCACAGTACACATATAGCCGAACCTTGAGAAACAACCAGCTTGACATACAAATAACTTGAGTTACGACTGGAATGGGGGGGTCTTGGTACTGGGGATCAAACTCAGAACCTTGTGCTTTCGAGGCAGGCGGCGGAACCACTGAGATAAATCCCCAGCCCTGGAATTTAAGTTTTAACTGCGACCAAAGTCAGAGTTATGACCCGAATGCTGGCCACTCGTGCTTCCAGATGGCCCGGATACAGATTTAACCCTTAAAGAGTACTGGAAGGAACATTACAACGTCCTTTCCTGTATGGGGTTAACTGAGAAATCCTGGGCCAATGTCTCTCTCAGGACACTGAGATCTGCCCATGTACAGAAGAGTAACTTTGAAGTCTGTGGAGAGGAGCCTGAGCCTTCATTGACCAACTTGAGTTACACCAGCCCTCGGGAATAAATTGAGTTCGTAAGTCAAGGACCCACTGTATACTAAAAAGATGAGCTGTCAAGCTTGTGGACTTAGTATCTTCATTAAGCAAAAAAGTCCTAGGAATAGGAATTTTGTGGACTCCCATCTACAGAAGGTCCCAAGAGGCATTCAGGGCTAGGAATTGGGTTGGATGAGAAAGTGGAAACCAAAGTCTCCCCTGGAAGTGGTCTCCAAAGACAGGGCACATGTGTCATTGGAACCAGAAGAACCGAAACCAGGCAAAACAGGTTTTAGGGTCAGGCAATTTAATATAGAATTACCTCTGGAGTCAACAGTACAATGAGAGGGAGCCCAAGTACTTACACAGGAGGGCACAGTTGGAGGGAAATTGTTTTGGGAAGAGGATTTATTTTATGAGCAGTTATAATGAAAACACATCTCTACCATTCCAAGTCAATAATGACATTCAGCAGTTGCCTCTGTCCTTTCACTAAGCTTGCTGCTGGCTATTAATCACCCTAACCACAATGGAATGATATAACCAATCTAGGTATATTGGAATAAAATTGAATCCTGCTTGGCTCTGAAGAGTGTTCTGTCTGCAGTGACACAGCAATGTCTGGCTAACAAGCACAGCACGCACACAACGGGGGCTTTGCGTCTTTGTGTTCAAACAGATCACGTCACCTCCCATTGCCAAGCAGCTACTCAAACACAAGCAAGAAGCGGTGCATTCTCAGCAGCGAGGCAGGGGCTTCCTGTGAGTAGGCTTTTAGCTGTTCTTGGAAGGGGACTTCATCCTGCCTCATGACGTTTCAAAACACTCCGTCGGCCTTTAGGATTCTTAGTGCTCTCTCTCTCATGCTATTTCAAATCAGTCATTACCTAGTCCAAAAACAGCTCTTCCATGAGGCTTTGAAGTAGTTTTGATCCAGCAGTAGTCTTCTGCTGTTGTACAGAATAAGGCAGGCCCTCCTGACTTTTGTTGAGCACTTTAAGTTGCCTTCAGATAATTCTAGTCGGAACCCATAAAAGATGGACACACACACAGGCACACATACACATCAACTTTCCACCTCTGGCTTTGGCTTAGATACCAGAGACAAAATGAGATTTTTTTTTTCCTGCTAAGTTATTTCTTCAGTTCCTTCTATGAGAAATCCAAAGTATAAAAATTTAAGGAGTGCCAGGGATTTAGCTCAGTAGTTTTGCTGACTGCTGCACAGATGCAAGGACCTGAGTTCGATCCCCAGTACCAAAAAAAAAAAAAATTAAGGAGCAAAATAAAGGATGGATAACAGGGCACAGGGAGCTAGATCTTTGCAAATGTACAGGGCAGGCAGACATGGGTTGTCCTGACTCATAGACTATTCCTTGCTTCTCTATTTCAGCTCAACCACTGCCGGACCCCTATGTGCTTTGCTTTTAATCTCTTTCTATTAAAATAGAGTCTAGGATTATATGTTGTTTATAGTCTATTTGTGAAACAGAGAACATACAAATATGTTGTTATCAGAAATCCATCCATAAGAAGCAAATCTCATTAATAAGATTCTTTCAATGATTACACATTTTAAAGAATTGGAGTTCTGTCCTAAAACAGAATAGGCTGTATTTAATATATATATTACATTTAATTAGGATAAAATGATGACCTGAGGCACCAAAAGATTCTGATATATCCTTAATTCAATGCAAGATTACAATTCAATTAAATACCGAATAGCTTCTCTAGTGTGAGAAACTGAAAGTGTAGATAAGGATTAAAATGATTAAAATGAGTAACTGATAATCTGAAATAGGAAAAGGTCCAAAGGTATAGGGGTGGTGGGAGGGGAAGGGGAAAGGGAAGAAAGGAAAGGAAAAATTATGAGAAAGAAAACAAAATGGAAACAAAGTCTATGTAAATAGGGAAGGATGGAGCGGGTGAAAGGCACACAGATAATGGGGGAAAAATAAGAACCAAGATACACCATGTCCAGGTACAAGCACCCAATGATAAATTTAAATGTACTGTATACCTAACATGCACCAATAAAAGAATAACAAAAAGAAATAAATTCACTTAAACTTTCTTTTAATATCAGATGTATTTTGAGTTTGACGGTCATATTAAAAGTCGTTTCATATATAAACATATGAAACATACAACTTTCCACTAACCACTGCCTCTTGAATAGTGCATGTTTTCTGTACATAATGATCACATTCATCGTGGGGAGTTGGTGCAGGTACAGAACACATCTTCATTCTTTTTCCTTCTCCTGCCCCAGCTCTGCCTACTCCTCCTTCCTTCTCTAGGTCTCCTTCTTAGTTGTAAGAAAAAAAAAATCTATCTCCTTGTTTCCTATAGCCTATCATTTATACTGATCTTTATTTATACTTTGGGATTCTCATGTAAGAGAAACTATGCAATATTTAAACTTGTGTATCTAATTTATATCACTTAATATTATGGTCTCAAGGTACATCCACTTTCCTACAAATTGCTCAAATTTATCCTTCTTTAAGGCAAAATAGTATTCTCTTGTGCGAAAATACCACATTTTCTTTATCCATTCATATGTTGATGGACATACAGACTGCTTCCAAGATTACTTCGAAATGCAAATGTAGAGAAGAGAAAGGAGGAGGGGTCAGAACCCAGGAAAGAAAGAGACCTGTGCTATGACCAAAACTAGACACTAACCCCTATTGATGAAGGGGTTTTCCCGAGGACCATCTGAAACATCCCAACTATTTGCTCTACGCAAGCTGTATATTTGATACCTCTTTGTGGCAAGAATACTTAGAGGAGCGGAATTCTATTTCACAATAACTACAGATCTTAATTCAAACTGAGTTTCTGTGAAATGTCTCTCTCCCTCTGTTTCGACAAACATCACGCAATCAGTCTGTGATTCGGTCACTGTTCTCAGTATTGGCAAGAGTCCTACCCTTAATCAGTGGGAGAAACAGGCAAGCAGATAAACACTCAAGTTGGCATTCAAGATGCTCCATGTTCAAAATGCCCTCACAGGTCTCCAGGAGCCATCTCTTTCTTAACTTCAAGCTATTCCAACAAATGAAATGGTGCCCAAAAAGCAGACTTCTTTATCTGATGTCTGACTTTCAAGGGGTAAGCAGTAAGACAGAAATCCATTCAGTGTTTCTAAGGACATAAAACACTTCTCTCAGCTCAGCCTGATTCTCTCCCCTGCCTGTCCATGCTCACTAGGCTTTTAGCACTTAGAGGTCAAAGGTTTCTTTTTATTCATGTACTTGCACTCACAACAGGTACCACAAAGCATGTGCAATAGTCATAAAATAAACGAGGAAGTACTCGATAACAAAAATTACCCCCTACAATGAAACCTTGAAAATTACAAAAAAACTGCCCTTTCGAGGAAGCAAACTTCAGAGACAACCATCAAAATCAGAAGTGCTTAACCAGAAAGTTTAATTATTCAAAATGATCCAGAAGGCACTTTACATCTCTGCATGGGGTGGGGAGAGCATGGATTTTTGAGCCAGACTGCCTGGGTACAAACCCTGGATTTTTCCCGTTACTAACTCAAGTTACTTAACTTTCCTAACTCAAGTTACTTAACTTTCTGTGCCTCGTTACCTCTTCAGTAAAACTGGGTGACAACATACATGTCCTCTGAGTGCTATGCCTATTAAATGGCATAGTGGTTCAGAGTGGCCTAAATGACACCTGGCACACAGTGAACACCATATGAATACTACAGTATTCAAGGTAACATCAGCATCCACCAATCTTCCTGAATCACCTTGAGGATGCTCTACACAATAACCTATCAAATTGTTCTTTGGGAATGATGCATTTTCTCAAGAATAACCCAATAAATCTACAAATGCAAAGTTTTATAACCAAGAAATTCTTATTTAAATGTACTTACATCAACCTCTCTGAGTTGATTTCAGCACAGAACTCCTTTTCCCCTGCTGGCAGATGTTACGAGGCGATACTGCTGGCTCCCATTAGCACATTTGGGAAAGTCTAACTGTACATCTGTTGCTTCTTTGCTTGTAATTAATTGTGTACAAATTTACATGTACATAGTCCAAATCACAATTATGATGGGGTATGGATTTTTGTTTTAATAGCCTTTGAATTTATTCATTTACAGCTTACTTCTCCCATGCCTTGCCATCATCCCTACACAGCATTCCACATAAATGCCAAACACACTGCTTTAAATTGAATATAAAATGTTATTTAAAAGAAGAAATTCAGCACTTGTGCTCTGAAAGGAATAACTTATCACAGCTCCAAATAAATCTATGAAAATGGCCTTTCAGACAGGGAAGCCAGGAAAAAAAAAACATAATGTTAGCAAAACCATGGATGGAAATCCTGTGCCCAAACCAGGAAGTCCTTCCCATGAGCAGGAAGGCCAGGAAGCTGACCTGCAGCCCTCTGCTGTGACGCACCCTAGAATCCAGAATCCAGGGAAGCCCCTGCCTAAGGGAGGGGGGCAGAAGCTGCTTCTTTACCGCCTTCCCTCCCTCTACTTTGGCAGTGCCTAGCTTTCTGTAAAACTCAGAAACAAACAAAACAAAAACCAAGCAGTGCCATTAACTGTTCCAGTACAGGTGATCTTTCAGAGATAGCCAGGAGTGTCACACACTGAAGGGTGTAAGGCTCAGAAGGCAGTGAACAGTAAGCTTGCCCTTGCTGTCACACAATAACACACACACACACACACACACACACACACACACGAATTAAAGTACAATAAATAGAAAGATATGTGTGTTTATACAGGACACAGTGTTGAACAAATTGATACGGCATTCTAGAAGAAGTGTGGATACCCATTTTAAAGTATGCATTAAGACACATTCCAAAACAAGAACAGAGATTGTTCATTCAGCTAGAATGCCAAAAACAAAGGCTTTTGTATCTGATAGAGTTGGGATTAACTGAATGTTTATCTTTTTTTTTCCTTAAGTTCTTTTATTGGTGCATTTTAGGTATACAATACATTTACATTTATCATTGGGATCTTGTACCATTACATGATGTATCTTGATTCTTATTTTTCCCCCTTCCCCTGCCCTCCCTGTTTACAAAGACTTTGTTTCCATTTTTTCCTTTTCTCATATTGATTCCATTCCCTTCTTTCCTTTCCCCTACCCCTCCCACTTCCCCTTCCCCTTTGCCCCTTTGCCCCTTTCCTTCCTATTTCATATTATCTATTATACCTTTTAGTCCTTATTTACACTTTCAGTTTCTCACACTAGAAAAACTACGCAGTATTTACACGTGTGTTCCATTTATTTTGCTTAAGAGTATTGCCTCAATGTGCATCCATTTAGCTATAAATGTCTCTAATTTCTCATTTTTGATGGCTGAGTAGTACTCCATCTTATAAAAAAAGACCACATTTTCTTTACCCTGTCTCCAGTTGATGGACATTTGGGCTGTTTCCAAGTTTTAGCTATTACAAACTGCACTGCTATGAACATGGGTGCACATGTATCACTGTGGTATGATTCTTTTAATTCTTTGGGGAAGATCCCCAGCAGTGGAATAGCAGGGTCAAATGGGACTTCCAGTCCTAGTTCTTTGAGATATCTCCATACTGATTTCCACAGTGCCTGCACCAGTCTACACTCCCACCAGCAGTGGAGAAGGGTTCCTCTTTCCCCACAGCCCCGACAGCATTTGTTATTGGTTGATTTCATGATAGCACCCATTCTTTCTGGAGTGAGGTGGAATCTCAGTGTTGTTTTCATTTGCATCTCTCAAATGACCAGTGATGTTGAACATTTTTTCATGTATTTATTTGCTATTTCTACTTCTTTGTCTGAGAAATGTCTATTCATTTCAGATGCCCATTTTTGGATTGGGTCTTTAAATTTGGGAGGTCTGATCTTTTTAAGTTCTTTATAGATTCGAGATAGTAGACCTTTATCTGAGGAAGAGCAGGTGAAGATTTTTGCCCACATTGTGGGTTGTCTCTTCACACTGCTGGTGGTTTCTCTTGCTGTGCAGCTTTTTAATAAGAAGAGATCCCACTTGTTGATTGTTTGTGCTAGTTCATGGGCAACTGAGGTTTTGTTCATAAAATCTTTTCCTACACCGATGTCTTCAAGAGTTCTACCTAACCTCTGTTCCAACTGGTTCAGAGTTTCTATTTTAATATTTACATCTTTAATCCATTTTGATTTTAGTTTAGTGCATGGTGAGAGATACAGGTCTAGTTTTAATCTTTGACAAGTTGAAACCCAGTTTTTCCAGCACCATTTATGAAAGAGGCTATCTTTCCTCTGCTGAGGGTGTTTGGCTCCTTTATTGAAGATGAGGTGTCTGAGTGTGTCTCGCATTGTTTCTGCATCTTCTAATCTGTTCCACTGGTCCTTAGGTCTGTTTCTTTGCCAGTACCATGCTGTTTTTATCACAGTAGCTTTGTAGTATGGTTGCAGGTTGGGGATTGTGATACCCCCTTCCATGTCTCTGTTACCTAGAATTGCTTTTGCTATTCTGGGTCTCTTCTTGTTCCAAATGAATTTTTGGATTGTTTTCTCAAGGTCCGTGAAATATGCTGCTGGGATTTCAATTGGGATTGCATTGAATCTATATAGCAGTTTTGGAAGTATGCCCATTTTCACTACGTTGATCCTTCCTAACCAGGAGCAGGGGATGTCTTTCCATTTTCTGATATCATCTTCAATCTCTCTTTTCATTTTTTTTCAATCTCTCTTTTCAGAGTGCTATAGTTTTCAGAGAAGAGGTCTTTGATTTCTTTCATTGACTCCTAGGTATTTTAATTTTTTGGATGCTATTGTGAAAGGAATTGCTTGCCCTATTTCTGTCTCAGTGAGTTTGATGTTTGTGTAGAGGAAAGCTATTGATTTTTGTGTGTTGACCTTGTAACCAGCTACTCTACTAAAATTGGTTATTAAGTCTAGAAGACTTTTGGTGGCATATTTGGGGTCTTCTATACAGAGTATCATGTCATCTACAAAAAATGACAATTTGACTTCTTCATTTCCTATTTTGATTTCTTTCTCTTGTCTAATTGCCGTGGCTATTTCCAAAACTATATTGAACAAGAGTGGTGATAGTGGACATCCTTGTCTTGTTCCTGATTTTAGAGTGAAGGATTTCAGTTTCTGACCATTTAGTATGATGTTGGCTGTTGGTTTTTATCAGATTGAGGGAGAGAACATCTATTCCAATTCTTTGTAGGGTTTTTATCATAAATGCATGTTGGATTTTGTCAAATGCTTTTTCTGCATCTATGGAGATAATCATATGGTTTTTGTCTTTGGCTCTATTGATATAGTGTATTACATTGATTGATTTGCATATGGTGAACCATCCCTGCATCCCTGGGATGAGTCCCACTTGGTCAGGGTGTATGATCTTCTTGATGATCTTCTGCATTCTATTTGCCAGTATCTTATTAAGGATTTTTGAATCTATGTTCATTAGTGAGATTGGCCTATAGTTCTCCTTTTCAGTTGGGTCTTTCTCTGCTTTGGGGATCAAGGTGATGCTTGCTTCCAGGACTGAATTCAGGAATATTGCTTCCCTTTCAATTTCACTGAAGAGTTTAAACAGTAGTGGCAGTAGTTCCTCTCTAAATGTCTTGTAGAATTCAGCTGTGAAGCCATCAGGACCCGGGCTTTTCTTAGTTGGTAAGTTTTTACTTATGTTTTCAATTTCATTGGTTAATATTGGGTTGTTCAGAATTTTTAGGTCATCTTTCAACTTTGGTAATTTATATGTATCTAGGAATCTGTCCATTTCTTCTGTGTTGTCCATCTTATTGGCAAACAGGTTCTCGAAGTAGGTATTGATGATCTTCTGGATTTCTGCTGGGTCTGTTGTAATTTCACCCTTTTCATTCCTAATTGCATGGATCTGGGCCTTTTCTTCCTTTTTCTGATAAGGTTGGCTAAGGTTTTGTCAATTTTGTTCATTCTTTCAAGGAACCAACTCTTGGCTTAATTTTTTGTATCGTTCTCTTAGTCTCCATTGAATTGACTTTTGCTCTGATCTTTATAATTTCCTCCCTTGTATGAGCTTTGGGTTTGTCCTGCTCTTCATTTTCTAGAAGCCTGAGGTTCAGCCTCAGGTTGTTTAATTGGGCTCACTCTGGTTTCCTAATATGTGTATTCACTGCTACGAATTTCCCTTGTAAGATTGCTTTCATTGTGTCCTATAGATTCCAATATGTTGCACTGTCATTGTCATTTAATTGTAGGAACTGTCTGATTTCTATTTTAAATTCCTCTGTGACCCATTGGTTATTCAGAAGTGTGGTGTTCAATTTCCATGTTGCACTTACTTAAACATGTTCTACAAGTGAGTATGTGGTGTATTTTTGAGAACAACCCATGTGCAGCTGAAAAAATGTGTATTCTGATTTTGTGGGGTGGAACACTCTATAAACATCTGTTAAGCTCATTTGTTCAAGAGTTTGATTGAGTTCTAGTATTTCATTACTTATTTTTTGCCTAGTTGATATATCTATTTGTGACAGTGAGGTATTGAGGTCCCCCACTACTATTGTATTATTGCATATGACTTTTCATGTCCGTTAGTATTTGTTTTATATAGTTGGGTGCACTAGTGTTTGGTGCGTAGATATTTATGATTGCTCCCTTTACAAGGATGTAGTGTCCTTCTTTGTCTCTCTTAATCAGAGTTGGTTTGAAGTCCACTTGATCTGCAAAGAGGATAGCTACTCCTGCTTTGTTTCGGGTTCCCGTTGCATGGTGTACTGTTTTCCACCCTTTAACTTTCAGTCTATGAGTTTCATTTTGAATTAAGTGTGTTTTCTGTATGCAGCATATTGTTGGATTTTGCTTCTTGATCCATTCTGCCAGTCTATTTCTTTTGATTGCTGAATTGAGACCATTAACATTGATGGGTATAACTGATACATATTGACTTATCATTGTCATGACTTTTTCTTTTTGTTGGGTTCTCCCCCTTTACATTTAATTACTTGTCACACCTGATGTGTTAATTCTGCTGTGCTTCCTGGGGTTGTGATCCTCATTGTCTGTACCTAGGATATTGTCTAAAATTTTTTGGAGTGCCGGTTTGGTATTCATGAAGTTTCTATGGTGTTCTTTGTCATGAAAGTATCTTATTTCTCCATCCATTTTGAAAGATAGTTTTGCAGGGTACATCAATCTGGGTTGGAGGCTGTTTTCCTTTAGGGCTTGGAATATGTCACTCCAAGCTCTTCTTGCCTTGATGGTTTGTGTTGAGAAGTCTGCTGTGATTCTGATGGGCTTTCCTTCATATTTGACTTGTTTCTTTTCTCTAACTGCTTATAGAACTTTGTTCTTCTCTTGGGTTTCTGGAATCTTAACCATTGTATTCCTGTGCGTAGATTTTTTTTGATCAAAGCTATTTGGAGTCCTATATGCCTCACTTATCTGTATGTCAAGTTCTTTTCCCCTGCTTGGGAAGTTTTCTGCCATTACTTCTGTAAACAGTTTTTTTATGTCATCTGCACTCTCTCCTGTTTCTTCATTGACTTCAATCAGTCTTATGTTATTCTTCTTTGCATCATCTAGCAGCTGCTGGATTGATTTCTCATGTCCCCTTATAATTTTGAAGCAATTTTTCTTTTCCTGGTCATTAATTGTAATCTTATCTTCTATATCTGAAATTCTGTCCTCACATTGGCTCATTCTGCTGTGTAGACTTTCACTGGAGTTTTTAATCTCCTGGAAATCTGTTTGCATCTGTTTTATGGATTCCATTTGTTTCATATTTTGGGATTCCATCATGTTCTTCAGCTCCTCTCTAGATTTATTAATCATGTCTTGTACTATGAGCACAATCTCTGCTTTTATCTGAGAAATTATTTCTGATTTCATTTTTTCCAGATCCTCTTTTTGTTCCCAGTTCAGGGAGTCTAGGTGGTTGAGTATCAGAATGTTCCATCTCATTTCCCTTTGGGGTTGCTGTAGGTGATCTGGAAGTCTGGTTTTGAGACTTGTGTACGTGTCTTCTCATTTCTACTGGGGGGGGGCGGGGTGGTTGCTCTTGGTGGCCATGAGACTCACCTCCTCTGAGCTGGGAATGGTGGAAAGGTGGCCCAGAAGCCCCTTCCTCTGGGCTGGGAGTGGTAGAACTGCAGCCCAGAAGCCCCTTCCTCTGGGCTCCTCAATGTTTATCTTATATCCTTGCTGAACTGATGCAATAGTTCCAGGAGATGGACAGTTTTATATTTCTTTAATGTGTATGCCTTTTATTTCTTTTCTTGACTTAATAAATTGGCTGGAATTTCCAGCAGTATTTTGAAAAAGAATGGTAAGAAGGGTGATTTTTGTGTTCCTGAACTTGGGAGGAAAATATTCAGTTTGTGTTGTTTTTAATCACTAAGTATAATGTAAACTGTAAGGTTTTTGTACATGCATTTTAACAAATGGTAGGATTCGTATTTTATTTTTCTTACAGTTTTTATTCACCTTTCAAGAGATGTTTCTCAAATTTTTTTACTACATCAATTGATCAGATCACCCTATTCTGGAATAAAAAAAAGAAAGAAAAAGACAAGCCAAATTGGATCCCTATCTTTCATCATACATAAATGTCAACTCTAAATGGATTAAAGACTTAAACATAAGCTCTGAAACCATAACAGTCCCCAAAGAAAAATTGGAGCAGATTTTTATAACATAGGTATTGACAATAATTTTTTTGGATATGACATCAAATGTACAGAAAGCTAATGCAAAAATAACCAAGTGGAACTGTATCAATCCAAAATATTTCCACACACCAACAGAAAACAATCAAAAAATAAAAAGGCAATCTAGCTAATGGGAGAAAATATTTGCAAACATTTCTGATAAGGAGTTCATATTGAATTTGAAGAAGGAACTGACAGAACTACGTACTCTCTGTAGCAGGAACACACGTGCATACACACACACACACACACACACACACACACACACACTACACAGATTAAAAAATGGGCTAAAGACCTAATAGATATTCTTCTAAAGACAAACAAATGGGCAACAGGTGTATGAAAAAGTGCTCAAAATCACTAGTCATCAGGAAAATGCAAATCAAAACCATAATGAGCTATTACCTCACACCTAATAGCTATGTTTAAAAAAAGACAAGTATTGGTAAGGATATGAAGAAAAAAGAACCCACATAAACTGTTGATGGGAATATAAATTGATATATCCATTATGAAAAACAGTGTGGCGATTACTCAAAAATTACAAGAACTACCATCTAATCCAGCAATCCCTCTTTTGACTATGTGCACAAATGAAATTAACTCAGAATCCATAAGAGATATCTGAACTTTCAGCTTCCCTGCAACATTCCCAGCCATCAAACTATGGAAGGAACCTAAGTGTCCATCAATGGATGAAAAGAATGGTTATACAGCATGTACATCAGATGGGTGTTATGCAGGCTTAAGGGAGAAGGAGACATCTGCTGGCCTTGGGAGCACATTTATTAAAAGAGCTCCCTCTTGCCAGCTGTGACTGTATACATGGACCTGGGGGGCTTCATGGTGAGTGAAATATGCCAGAATCAATAAATAATGCATGGTGTCATTCATATTGTGGAATCTGAAAGAGTCTCAACATGAAAGAGAGAGCAGAACAGTCATTCCTAGGGGAATGGTAGTGGGGAAAACGGGGATAGGTTTGTCAAAGGATGCAAAGGTGTGTGTGTGTGCATGTGTGTGTAGTATAGGAACTAATATATAGCTTGATGACGATAGTTAATAACACTATATTGTATGTTTGAAATTTGATATGGAAGTACTCTTCCCACACACAACATGGTAAATGCATGGGATGATTTTGTTAATTTGCTCTACTGTGATCATTTCAGTATGTAGTCATGCGTTGCTTAATGAAGATATGCTCTGAGAAATGCATCACTAAGCAATTTTGTTGTTGTAGCAACATCATAGAATGAACTTACACAAGCTAAGATGGCCACGACTTCACCAGGCAATCTAATCTTACAGGTAAACCACCGTGTATTTGTATGGTCATACACTGAAACGTCAAACATCAATACCTGGCATGTGGCGCATACCTGTAATCTCAGCACTCTTGGAGGCTGAAGCAAGAGGATTACAAATTTGAACCCAGACTGGCCAACTTAGTGGTGGCTAGGAACGTGGCTCTATGTGATGCCCTGGGTTTAATCCCCTGTACCAAGGGAAAGTAAGCTGTTATGAAGCATGTGACTGTATGTCTATCAAAGTGTCAAATAAATAAATAAATATATGCAGTAAATATTATATTTTACACTGTAAATATAAACACTGTTGTCAATTAAACTTCAGTACACCTCAAATAAATAAAAATTTTGCTCTGCAGAAGACACTGTCTCATATGCCATCAATGCACTGCAAATTAAAACAGCAATGGAAGGGCTGGGATTTAGCTCAGTGGCGCTGTGCCCGCCTTGCAAGCACAAGGTCCTGAGTTTGATCCCTGGTACAGGAGAAAAACAAGAACCAGCAATGGGTAACACCCCACACCTTTTCAGGGTGACTGAATCCACTGAGAACACCAAAAGCGGGCGAGTGGAGGGAGAGGACTGCTTCAGCTGCTTCGGAAAAGCTTGAGGTTTCTTATAAACCACACACTGTTCTGATATGGTGATCACACTCCTTGGCATTTACCGAAGGAGCTAAACACACGTGAGCACATAAAACCTCACATGGATATTTACAGCACCTTTATTTATACTTGCCAAAGTTGGAAGTAACCAACAATGGAATGTTATTTAGGGCTAAAAATGAAAGGTACAACCAAGCAATGAAAAAATGTAGAAGAAATTTAAATGTGCAGTATTAAGGGAGAGATACCAATGTGAAAAGGCTATGCACTGTGTGATTCTAACTACATGATTCTAACTACATGACAAAGGCAAACGAAGAAGTCTTTATAAAGATCAGTAGTGGCCAGGAATTGGGTGGTGATGGGCAGGAAGGGGAAGGTGAAGGCAGCAACTGGCAGAGCAGTGAGGATTTTCAGGACTGTGAAACTCCTGTGTATGAAACTGTCATGATGGACATGTGCCATTACACACTTGTGCCAACTCACAATTTGTACCACATCAAGTATGAACCATAATGGGGACTACAGACCTACAGTAACAGTGACGTGTCAAGGTAAGGCTCATCAACTGGAAGGAACAAACTATTCAAGCTGGGAATGTTAATAGTGGGGGAGACCATGTATGCGGAGGAGAAAGGGGTATCTGGGAAATCAGTACCAGCCTCTCAATTTTGCTGTGAACCTAAAACTGCTCTAAAAATAGTCTGAAACACTTAATAAATTGAGAAATGCTCCTGTTTTCTGGAAGAGATTATGTAGAATTGGTATTATTTCTTTAAAAATGTAGTAGATTTCTCCATGAAACTGTCCTGGGTTTTGGAGATAGCTTTTCAGGCATTTTTAAACTACAATTTCAATTGCTCAGGATAGAGAACCCAGAATAGACCCATTAGAAATATGTCCAATTGATTTTTGACACAGATGCCAATGTAATTAAATGGAAGATACAATTACATGGAAGAACCTTTTTTTTTTTTTTTTGGTACCGGGGATCGAACTTGGGTCCTTGCCCTTGCAGGGCAGGTAGTGGAACCACTGAGCTAAATCCTCAACCCCTTGGAAGAACGTTTTTAAACAAATGGTGCTTGAGAAATTGAATTAACAGAGGCAAAAATAAAAAGAGAAAGAATGAACCTCAATATAAACTTTACATATTTAGCAGAACAACTCAAAATGTATTGTGGGTTTAAAAATACAATATGAAATGGGTAACATTTTTGAGGAAAGCAAAGAACAAAATCTTTGAAACCATGGGGTAGGCAAAGAGTTCTTAGGTTTGACAACAAAAGCATAATCCACAGATGGAATTAGCGATAAACCGATTTTTACAGACTTAAAACAATTTGCTTTGTGAAAGTCTCTAATAAGATAATAAAATGACAAAGTACAAATTAAAAGAAAATAATTACAAGCCACATAGCCAATAAAAGAGCAGTATCCAGAATATGTAATAAAGAATTCAAAATTCAACAGTAAAAAATCTAAACATTATAAAGGGCAAACAGTAGAGAGGCATTTTATCAAAGAAGATATACAGATGGAAAGCAAGCATTTAGAATGATAGAATCAAGATACATTATGTACATGTACCAATGCCCCACAAGGAATGTAAACATTATGAACTACATGTGCTAATAAACAGAATGATGCTCAACATCATTGCTTGTTATATAAACAAAATACCAAAATGAGCAATCATTATGCACCTATTCCAGGGATTACAATACAAAATAGTGACAAAATCATGGAGAACCTGGATCATTCATATGGTACAGTCACTATGAAAGAATTTCACAGGTTTTCAAAAACCATCTGCACATAGAACTACCATACAACCCAGTACTCCCTCTCTTAGATATTCATGTCTGAGAAGTGACAGGTTATGTTCACATAAAACTTTGTCCATGAATGTATCAAGCAAGTTTATTTTTCATAGTCCCAAAGTAGAGTCAACCCAGATGTCTGTCCTTCAATAATGATGACTAGATAAACTAGGATATACCCATACCCTAAAATACTAGCAAGCAATGAAAAGCACCAAGCTATTAAAACATTTAAGACTCTGGATGAACAGTCAGATGATTGGGCTGGGGGAACAAAAATTCAATCACAAAAGCTCACTACATGTTATATGATTTAATTTCTGTAACATTTTTCATATAAAAATATCGAAATTGAGACACTGCTTGTTATGAACCTTAAAGGGAGGATACGGTGGTAGAGAATACAGTGACTATAAAGGGTAGTGGGACCCTTATGAAAAAGGTAATGTTCCCCACCTGGACTCTGCCAATGTCAATATCCTGGCTGTGACATCACACTATCATTTTACAGATGTTACCTTCATGGGAAACTGGGTGAAGGGTAAAGGATCTCTTGTATTATGTCTTATAACTACACACAAACCTATATTTACCTTAAGTAACAAAGCTTAATCAAAACAAGTTAACTAAGTGGCATATTCAACAACCACCCCACACATTTCAACCATTGCAATATATCTCTTGTATATGCTAATGTTGGCTGACATAATTAAATATTATTTGAAGTAAATGGGCATAAGACCTGAAATCACTAAAATTGATAATTTCATTGTGGTTCTCATGAAAATATCAACTCGATTCACAGAAATTTTTAAAAGGAAAATGACTAAGTGAAAATGGAGTGCTACAGCTCAATTAAATATTAAATAATCCTCACAAAGGATTACAGATTCAAAAGAAGGCAACTATGTCAAACAGAAGAAAGATGAAAGAAAGATGCCTAAGGAGTAATGAAGAGCTACTATGCACAAAGATCTGACAATACTGGCTACCGTCTTTAAGCCTTCCAAAGTAAAATGAGCGCGTTGTTTCCAAATATTGAATGAACTTAACTACTTATTTAATACGCTTCTGCATGCTCATCTCACTTAATATGTGTTGCCATACCATAATGCCCATCTCCACTGTGATTCTCTCTCCTCATGCAGATCCACTGTCTCTATCTTCCAATCATCTGCTCATTCTTTTCCACCCACGTTCTGCCATCGTAACTCAGTGCACATTGAAACAGCACTGGACGAGGGACTATGGCTTGAGGACCCTAATGCCCCTAGGTGCTGAGCCTCTGCTACCTGCAGGCTCTTCTCACACGGGCTCTGTGACAGTGTCCACCCTGTCCTTTCTTCATAGATTCTGCTCTGCTGTCTCACTGGACACTGGACTCTCTTCATTTTCCCTCCCAACAGCAATGACATTTGTTAAGCCCTCAACACCATTATTCTTACATGCATTATTTTATATGTGTTTGTGATCAAAGTTTGCCATCTTTACATTTTTCCCAATGGAAAATGAGACAAAGATTAGCAACCTGCCCAAGGTTATATACAGAATCAAGTCACCACTTCTTTTCTTGTTGTTTCTATTCTTGCATTAATCTCAACTTTTATCACTTTCAGTGTCCCCTTTATGGAGATATAGATATTTTTCAAATCCTCCAGTTTTAACTGCTGGTTATTGAGCCTAGTGCAGATGTCTGAGATACTCACAAAACTCATCAGTGTCTCTGAATGAAAACATTCCCTACATAAATCAGCACATATTCATTTTCCTGTTTTTATTTTATTTTTAGTATATCCTTTCATTGGTATATTTTAGGTGTACAATATAATGACATTCATCATTGGAAATTTGCACCTTTGCATAGTCTCTCTTGGTTCTTATTTTTCCCTCTTCCCCTACCCTCCCTTCAACCCCCTCCATCCCTCCCTATTTACAAAGACTTTGTTTCCATTTTTTCACTTTCTCATATTAATTCCATTCCCTTCTTTCCTTTCTCCTACCCCTCCCACTTCCTCTTCCCCTTTGCCCCTTTTCTTCCTTTTTCATGTTACCTATTATGCCTTTTAGTCCTTATTTACACTTTCAGTTTCTCACACTAGAGAAACTATTTGGTATTTACACGTCTGTCCTATTTATTTCACTTAGGAGTATTGCCTCAATGTGCATCCATTTACCTATAAATGTCTCTAATTTCTCATTTTTGATGGCTGAATAGTACTCCATTTTATAAAAAAGACATTTTCTTGATCCAGTCTCCAGTTGATGGGCATTTGGGCTGCTTCCAAGCTTTAGCTATTACAAACTGTGCTGCTATGAACATGGGTGCACACATATTACTGCAGTATGATTGTTTTAATTCTTTGGGGAAGATACCCAGCAGGGAAATAGCTGGGTCAAATGGGACTTCCAGTCCTAGTTCTTTGAGATATCTCCATACTGATTTCCACAGTGGTTGCACCAGTCTACACTCCCACAAGCAGGGTTCCTCTTTCCCCACAGCCCCGCCAGCATTTGTTATTGGTTGATTTCATGATAGCAGCCATTCTCTCTGGGATGAGGTGGAATCTCAGTGTTGTTTTCATTTGCATCTCTCGAATGACCAGTGATGTTGAACATTTTTTCATATGTTTATGTGACATGTCTACTTCTTTGTGTGAGAAATGTCTGTTCATTTCAGATGCCCATTTTTGGACTGGGTCTTTAAATTTGGGAGGTCTGAGTTTTTTAAGTTCTTTATAGATTTGAGATAGTAGACCTTTGTCTGAGGGATGACTGGTGAAAATATTTTCCCACATTGTGGGTTGTCTCTTCACACTGCTGGTGGTTTCTCTTATGGTGCAGAAGCTTTTTAATAAGAAGAGATCCCACTTGTTGATTGTTTGTGGTAGTTCATAGGCAACTGAGGTTTTGTTCATAAAGTCTTTTCCTACACCAATGTCTTCAAGAGTTCTACCTAACCTCTCTTCCAGCCGGTTCAGCATTTCTGCTTTTATATTTAGATCTTTAATCCATTTAAATTTTAGTTTAGTGCGTGGTGAGAGATACAGATCTAGTTTTAGTCTTTGGTAAGTTAAAACCCAATTTCTCCAGCACCATTTATTAAAGAGGCTATCTTGCCGGGGATTTAGCTCAGTGGTTTCGCTGCCTGCTGCGCAAGTGCAGTGACCTGAGTTTGATCCCTGGTACTAAAAACAAACAAACAAAGAGGCTATCTTTCCTCTGCTGAGGGTGTTTGGCTCCTTTGTCAAAGATGAGGTGGCTGAGTGTGTCTGGAGTTGTTTCTGCATCTTCTAATCTGTTCCACTGGTCCTCAGGTCTGTTTCTTTGCCAGTACCATGCTGGTTTTATCACAGTAGCTTTGTAGTATAGTTTCAAGTTGGGGGTTGTGATATCCCCTGCCATGTCTCTGCTACCTAGAATTGCTTTTGCTATTCTGGGTCTCTTCTTGTTCCAAATGAATTTTTGGATTGTTTTCTCAAGGTCCATGAAGTATGCTGCTGGGATTTCAATTGGGATTGCACTGACTCTATATAGCAGTTTTGGAAGTATGGCCATTTTCACTATGTTGATCCTTCCTACCCAGGAGCAAGAGATGTCTTTCCATTTTCTGATATCATCTTCAATCTCTCTTTTCAGAGTGCTATAGTTTTCAGAGAAGAGGTCTTTGATTTCTTTTGTTAGCTTGATTCCTAGATATTTCAGTTTTTTGGGTGCTATTGTGAAAGGAACTGTTTGCTCTATTTCTCTCTCAGTGAGTCTGTTTTTCGTGTAGACATTTTCCTGTTTTTAATGACCTGATCACTTCTGCAGGTCATCAGGATTGGAAGCATTCATGTTAAGCCCTTCTTCCTTCACAGTCCACGGTGAAGTCTTATGTGTTCCAAGTCGCTCAACTGGGATCCTTCCTACCTTGCTCCTGGGGCCTTCTCCATCAGTTAGACCACTGTAAAGTTGTTTAGCTGGCCTACACCGGCCTCTGTCCTTCCAGCTTGTAATCTGTTCCTATAGCACTGTGAGACAAATGTTCCCCATCCACCCTCTTAAAATACATCCAACTGCTTCTTCTATATCATGTTCTGCCAATTCATGTCATGTGCTTGGCATCAAAAGTGAAAGACTCAGACTGAATCAAAAGTATTTTAGATAATATTTTTACATGCCATGATTTAAACGGAATCTAAGCTCCAGAAAAACTAGGATTCCAGTATAAAGCACATAGCAAGTATTTAAAGAAAAGAAACACAAACACAAGACCTTGGGTTGGAGTTAGGCTATTTTGGGATGGGAAAACTCACATAATTAGTTTAAAAGGATCATCATAAATTTGTAGACACTGGTATTTAAAGTCTAAGGTGATGTTTTTTCTTTAAGAAGTTACCAACATGGGCTGGGGATTTAGCTCAGTGGTTTCGCCACCTGCTGTGCAAGCACAAGGACCTGAGTTTGATCCCTGCTACCAAAAAAAAAAAAAGAAGTTACTAACTTAGGAAAGGGCCCATGGCTTTATTTATTTGGTGAATTAGAAGTAGATAAAATAATCCTTTTGGTTTTGTTTATTTCAGAATATAAAGTACTTTTTAAAGTGACATTCAAAGACGTGCATTGTCACAGGATGGTAAGACAAAGGCCTGGGATGTAGCTCAGTGCTGAGGATCTTGCTTAGCCTGTGCAAACCACAGAGTTTGATGATGAAGGTGAGATACCGGCTATGCTTTCTCATCTACACTGTGGGTCGCGTCTATCTTTTTATTCTTATCTCTTTTCTGCTACACAAACCAGTAACTAGTTGCCTTGGTCTATTCCAAAGAACCCTATACTTTCTTGCTTCTGTATTGCTTCTTCTTCTGTATTGCTTCTACTTTAAGATCTATATAAATTCCATATTATAAAGACTTTTTAACAAAAATAAATACCATTCATCATAATATCCTTAAATATTCTTTTTGCCCTTTTTGATGCATGTATTTTACCTTGCTACGTCGTGTGTTATAACATAATTGCTGTTTTTACAATAAATGTAAGAGATGCTCAATAAAGGTTTGCAATTATAATAAATGCTGTCATTTACTGAGTGCCTAGTATGTGCCAGTAATATGCTAGGATTTTAATTTTCAGAAGCACCCTGCAGATTAAGAATCTAGGTACAGATTGATAACTGGTCAAAGTTAGACAACACCTGGTAGACATGGAATTGGGAGGTTCTAGAAGTAGAACTGTTAAGCAAATTTAAATTAAACTAAATGAGCACACCTTCTGAACATACAAGTATATATAAATATTTAGTCTTTTTCCATCTTTTTCTTAGTTGCTGCCATTTGTTTACCATGGCTACCTTCTCCACTTTCAATGAAAGCCAAGATTTTGTTCCTATCAGACCTTTCTGGCTTTGTATAATGTCAGTCTTTTGCTGAATCGTTAGGCTGTAAGACATAACTGAGTGACCACATAAAGCATTTTCTATAAAATTCATGCTTTACTCAATTGAGGTTTTACTGCTAAATAGATAGCGGTGACCTTAACACAATTATCATGTTGGTGGCTGTAGTTAATTAATTCCGTGGAAAGGAAGAGTTAACATTACTACTGACTTAGAACCAGCAGGTAACTAAAAGAAATAGCCTTATTGTATAAAATGATCTTACTGAGAGTTATGTAACTGTGAATGAACCATACATTTGATTTAAATCTTCCCAGATGTCATGGCTAATTTCTCTTTTAATGGTTATTACACTACAATACAAATCTTCCTGGATAGTCTTCAGGTTCCCTTCAGAATCACTACAAAAGTCATCATAGCACAGCTAGCTGCGGCACTCATAACAGATACATCTCGACATTTTTCTGACACTTTCATGGATCTCGCTGATATGGCAATAATCACTGGGCATCACTGCAAGGCGAGCAGAACATTAAAGCAGTTGTACTTGGTAGTTCTTCAGTTTGTAGCAAGAGGAGAATAAAATATGCAAAGGCTCTCTAAGAGGATCTCCCACATCCCAAGTCTACCAGTCCCACATCCTGAACCACGAACACCGAATACAGTAGAGAAGGGAAACTTACTTATTCATTTTATACGTACATACACACATCAAGACACACATACACAAACCAACCAGATCTTTCTTTCTCCTGTCTTCACCAGTGGTTACTAGCAGCTGGTAGACAGCAGCAACATATAATTTTAGTTTACAAAACCTTAAATTTTCGTTTCTTTTTGTCATGGCATGATATATTTGAATAAATGTATGCATAAATAGATGACGTAACAGAATATAAAGAATACATAACAGAAGTATAACATTTGTGGACATACATTATAGGATTGAATTTTTAAAGTTAACATAATAGAAAGATTCTCCCCTGGTCATAGTCATAACTTCCATTTTTGGGTATCTGTGAATTTTTTTTAAATTCATCTATAATTGATAGAACATTTATAGACAATTTTGAGATAAACAACTTTATGCAGTAGTATTTTTTCTTCTTTTGAATAACTTCTTGGGATAATCTTGAGAATGTTATTAACATTTTTAATTATCTTGAAATTATATATGTATTATTTTAAACAAACTTTACTTTGGATTGTTAGTGTCTTGATTCTATATTTTTCTTATAAAATAGAATAGTGAAATATAGTAGCAGTTTCTTTCTCATACTCTACTCTTTCTAATAACTATCAACAAATGCCCAAGCAAAAACAACACACTAAGAAAAGGAAAGGCATGTTGAGTTAAGCTGCGGTTGAACTTAAAGCACTTTTCAAGAACATTAAATTTTCATAGTAAAAAAATACCAAAAAGGAATATGATCACCCATGATTCACTTTTCCAAACTTCATCCTATAAATATAATCTGGTATATAGATATGATAAAGCTGTATGTGAATGATTTGGAGGCACAAAATTTCTTCATTAGCATTATTTTGATCACTGCATACCAGTAATGTATCTTATTTATTTGCTTTGTACTGTACACCTTACTGTGATTTTTAAAATTTTGGGGTCTATCAAATAGTATTGTAATGAACATGGTTAAAATATTTTAACCCCATATACCACCCATGGGATGGGGTGGTAAGGAATGTATTTGATATCAGTTTTCATGTAAAATCTGAAAGACTAGAACAAAGTGAGTTGAACTAAAATACTAAGTAATTTTTGCTGTCTATCATAGTACAGAAATAATAATACCTTAAATCTGTTTGAAACCTCACAGCTTCCAAGTATGTACTTGCAGGAGAAATTTTTTTTAAACTACTAAGACCATTATGGTCATGGACAACCTGTGACTTCAGACATAGTTTAGCACAGTTCAGCATAATTTCGCAATCCAGGCATGAAGATTAAAAAAAGAATTCAAAATACCTCTTAAGGAGGCAGAAGTAATAACGAAGAACAGACCTGTATAATGAACATTTTGTTCAATTACAAACGTGCCTAAGCTAGTTTCCAAGAGGCTTACTTTTGGGTCTTCCTTTTTGTTGGTGCTTCTGACTTCTCTCTTTTTAAAATTTTAAAATTTTATTAGCACATGTTTGCATAAATAATGTTTACATGCATCATGGGGAGTTGGTGCCTATATATAACACCTCTTAATTCTTTTTACTTCTCCTTCCATAACTCTTCAAGAATTGTAGAAAAAAGTCTTAGGTGGATGGACCCAATTCAAAACCTAGCCAATATTTTGGTATCTACAAAGGGACAAACTTGATGAGTTTTGCCACCCAGGGACCATTGGCAGCAGCTACTCAACTGCCACCTACATCGAAGCTTGGTTTGATATTACCTAGTAGTTTACAAAGGTCGTCCAAAGTATGAGTGAATTATTCTCAGACTTTTCTAAATAGCACCTAATGTGGCTCTTCCTGTAATGCCATGTTGTGGCCAAGGAAAGTAGCATTATCTCAGTTTTTCACAGGAAGACACAGATTCAGGGGTATTAAATACATACTTCTGGGTCACCCATCTAGCAACTGTGTTGTGGCCAGAAGTAAAGTCTTGGCAATCTTAGCAGCACTCCTAACAGCATCAGTTGCCTTAATGCCTCTGGGCTGCCATTCTTTAACAAGAGTTATTACAAAATCCTGCCATGCTTGATGGAAAACTTTGTCATGTTACACTGGAGATTAAGCCCAGAGCCTTCACACTGAGCTGTATTTTCTGCTTTTTTGAGGTGTGTATTTCAAGTCAGGGCCTCACTAGGTGGCCCATGCTGGCCATGAACTCATGATCCTCCTGGCTTAGGCTCAAGTAGCTGGGATTACAGACCTGTGCTACTTCACCAGGCCCATGGAGAAAACTCCCAAAGACAACAGCGACCAGTAGAGACTCACATTTAAAGAACAAAGTTGTGTTTTTAACACAAGTTTGAAAAGAAAACAAATTTTGCTTTGTCTGCTGTCTGGCTTACTTAAAAATTGTTTCACAATAAAACCTTTATCAAATACTTATGTGGAATTAAGGAGTTCCAAATATATATTCAATCACTTCAAACAGCATGAAACTGATGAAGCCAAAGACAACCTGAATATTTCTTTTTGAACTTTGTGATAGTAGCATTTTCTAATAGATTTAATGTTGATAAATTTATACTAATTTGATTTAGTAGATATTACAAGGGAAAAATGACAGATCATTTTTAGAGCAAGATTATCAAATCTAATTACCAATATCATCCTGATATATTTGTTTCATTTGCTTTCTGTTGTAATAATTTCCAAGTTTGCTTCCCATCTCCAAAAACTGCATAGCACTGTCGTATCTAAGCTTTGCTTCATGCACAGACTTGCACATCATAATTTATGGCTCTTTTCTGTTAAAATAGCCAATAATTTGGCTTTTCTTTCTTCCCTAGGGAGCCATTGTGTCTCAGAGTAACAAGGAAACGAATTCAAATGTGTATACTGTGCAAAGTAATTACAGTCAACTCTTAATTTTCATGGTAGAGGAAAGCAGAGATAGCATGTGTGGCTGAAGTTCACAGAAATGCCCCCAAAATTTCATTTCAAAAAAGCAATTTCAATCCCACATTTAAACAAACCTGTTATTTGCAGCAAAATTGGTTGATGTGAATTTTGCTTCTTTTTTGGAGCTAGCCACAGGGTAGAACAGGGAACACACAAACTAGAAGTTCTCTCAGACTCAATCAATTCCCAAGGAAATAAACCTTAACTATAATCATTTGGCACTGCCTAAGAAAAGAATCCTACAGGAAAGGTAAACACAGCTAAAACCATCTGATGCTTATTGTTTTCAGAGTCTAAATGACCTCTTTAAAACTATTATGTGGAAAGAGTCATTTGATTTTGTTTACTAAGTCTCTGATTATTTAAACCCAAATCCTGAAACCATACATTTGTGTATGTAGGAGAGAGAAAAATGAAGATATCTTTTTTAACCTCTGCACTTCTACGTGATGACACTAACGGAAAGGCTGAATTGAAGACGTGCGTAAGATGCAGCTTCTCCACTTCCAAACGGTGATTCACAGTCCTGATGCTTTTTGAATTTAAGTGCAAAGTGACTGCAGGGCAAGTGTACAATTCCCCAATGCATTTTCACTGTATAAGTTTTTTCAGACCTTTGCATCCATGAAGAAGCATTTAAAAAGCAGGAAGACAAAACCTATCTATCTTCCTACATGTGAACAAAACCTGCTGAGACATGTAACAACCATAATTGATAATTTCTATAACTGTTTTCCTAAAAACCGTGGATTAGTTTCTCAGAGTGGGCCCTCATTGGATAGGAACATCAGCTTTGGGAATTTTTCAAACATGCAAGATCTTTGGTTGCAATAAGAGCTCCTGCGTAAGAAAATGTGAGATAGGGTGCGACAAACTCAGTTCTACCAAGCTTTTCAGATGATTCCAACGCAAGCAGGCAGGCAAAAAAAAAAAATGTTTGTCGGCCTGTCCCTTAGGTGTCTGACCCCTGCTCCTTGTCTCAAAGTTGATAGCTTTAACAAAACAAAGGCCTTTGCAAACATCTGGGAGCTTGAAATAAGGTTTTTCTTCCATTTCTAACAATGCTTGTCTTAGGAAAGCTTCAGATGGTCAGCCTTCTTCTGATTTGCTATTAGATTATTCAACACTGAGCACCAAAACTCATCTTCAGCCATGTTTCTTTTCAATATTGTGTGTGTGGGAGGGTGCTGGGAATTAACCTTGCTGAGCAAATACAGTGATGCCTGGCTTCATGAACTTAATCCATTCCACAATTCTTGAAAACATGGCTACATTTGTGTTTGTGCAGGAAAGATGGCCATGGTTGTGCTCATCTCTGGATGCAGAGTTTGCAAACAAAAATGAAATTTTGCCAAATGCTTCCGCAGGCCAAATTGTTCACAAACAAAAGCATTGCTGGACAGAGGTATCACTGTACTCTATCACTGAGCCAAATGCCCAGCCCCTTTCCAGCTTTTCCCTTTAACTCTGCTTTACCATTTACTGATCATCACCATTACAGAGCACAAAAATTCCACATGATTAAGGACACTGAGAAGTCCTGAGGTCTGTACCCAGCCAGCTGGAGACCAAGAAGAGCCACCGTATGGCTCTGGTCTGATTCCGAAGGCCTGAAAACTGGGGGACGACATGGTGTAAGCTCCATATGGAAAGCTAGAAGGTTTGACACCCAAGAGGAACCAATGGTTTAGAACAGACCTGTGCCCCAGCTCAAAATAGGCAGCAGGAGTTCTGTCTTCCTTCTGGGAAGCTCAGTGTTTTGTTCTATTCTGACACTCAGTTGATTGGACAAGACCCACTCATATCCAGGATGGCAATCTGCTTTCTCAGTCTACTGATGGAACATCAACCTCACTCTGAAATACCCCACTGATAGAACTAGAGTGATTTTTGCCCACACGAGGTCTGGGCACCCCATAGTCCAGTCAAGTTGACACATAAAACATCAATTTCTCCTTCTCCTTCCCCTTCCCCTCCCCTTCCCCCTCTTCCTTCTATTTTTGGTAGCACTGGGGATTGAATTTAGGGCCTTCCCACTAAGCTGAAACCCTAAACCCTTTTTATTAAGACAGGGTCTTGCTAATTCCATAAATTTCCCAGACCGGGCACAAACTTGTGATCCTCCTGCCTCAGCCTCCCTGAGTGCTGGGATTATAGGTGGGCACCACCATGCCTGGCATAAGGACAATCATTTTTAAACTACTACTTTCATTTTCCACCAGCATTGTATAAACATGCTTACCAGTGCATTCAAAATACTAATCATTTTGCTCATATTGGACATGATGTAGTTAGTAGTATTCATAGAAAAAAACATAATCAGGCATGAACACAGTATGTGGGAGACACTAAAAAAATGAGCTGTTGGCTTAAATTAAGAGAGCTAATCATGACTATGTAGGACATTGCTAACATTGGGCAGTCAATGTTCTTTTGCTCTACAGTGTACCTTTTATACATCAATGAAAATTTGTAAGTTGAAAGTTAATGAGGAGAGTGGCTTTTTGCATAGTACCAATTCAACTGGAAATAAATGAAAAAGCCAAATAGCGCAGGCATTTTTATTATACACGGAAGTGCAGTGGAGTGTTTAGTTAATTGACTATTTTGGCTTCAAGTAGACTGATCTGAAATTAGAAGAGAACAAGATTTTTTCCAGGTGGAAGGAATTTCACATCATTAACAACAAGAGTAAATATTTATGGCATGCCTGTTGTATGTGAGATGCTAACTAGGAATTAAGCCCCAAATCTTCCCAAGTTAATGTCTCAAAATCAAACAGTCCAAGTATGTCAACTAAAAAAATAAATATATAATAACGTCATCTATTCCACAAGTTAAAGGATTTTATTAGGTACATAATAGGTAGTTTTAGAATTTTATCTACCTCATAATTTTTTAATCAATGCACACCCAAAATCTTATTTCAGTTTTGCAGTTCATGATTCTGGGATGGTAAAGTTGCACTAATTGGTCAATGAAATCACTGAATACAGAAACAGAAACTACAAATTGACAAAAATTAGAAAAGGGATTATATGTACCTACTTGATGCTGAGGCCCAAAGGAATAAATTTTTAAAAGATCAGGATAGATGCAAGTATTGAAATGTCACACTGTACCTCATAAACAAGTACAATTATTGTGTATTAATTTAAAGGAAAAAGTTTAAAGAGATCATGGATACTTCTGAGTTCATGCCACGTAATTATCATGCTTAAGGTGGAAGAAACAGAAATGGGAGCCTATAGCAGTATTTAGAGGTCTGTTTTGAACACACACATAGGAAGGTTTGGAGGTACAAGTAGATGACCTGGAATTTTCCTGAAATGACTAGCTCCTAAGAAGCGAAAGTAAACATGCTCAAAATCTGAGTATAGGAGAAAAAAGTAGAATAATTTTTCTTTTTTTTGATTAAACTATCACATCGTATATCTTACAGTAATTTATTTTTAGGAATGTGCAAGTCTGGGTCAAACTCACCTAAACTTTATCTCACAAAAATGTCATGCTACTTTCTAATAAGACATTTACTGGGGGAAGAGTCCCTCTACAACTTCCGATGGCTCCCGGGAGGTACTAAGGGCAAACTGTTACATTCAGTATTGCTGGCTGGGGGGCGGGCGACTCAAACAGTCAGACACATCCTGTGGTTTTATAACTATTTCCCTTAAAATGTTTTTCAATCAAATTGATTCCATTTTGAGGCCATGAAAAGAGTCCATAATCTTTTCATGCCCATATAAAAGTCAAAACCATGGGGATTTTTCTAGGGGATGTATAATTTACATAGTAAACAAAGAAAACAAGAAAGCCTGAAAATGAATGAAAGACAGCCAGCAGAGGCTGGGGCAGGCAGACAGAGAGGAGTAAAGGAAGGAGGCGTCAACAGAAGGCCACTGGCTTTGGTTGCTACTGATAAATGCATTTATTCATCAAGAGGCACAATCCGAAAGCATCATGGAAAACTCAGAGCCAGGCTTTCTCCCGACTCTGTTTTGCTACAGGTACCTCAGAGTCGGAATCTGAACCTCACGAAGGACCCTTACGTTAGCTCCCTACACAAAAAGAAATAAATGTGAAGCTCCCCGCTATAAATTGTAAGGCGGTAGACATGCAGGACAAACAATAAATCATGACCTCAATTGACGGTACACAACCCTGTTTTTACATCCTCCTCACTCTTGCTTTCTAATAGAAACCAAGTTTAATTAGCAGATCAATGGTGAGCTGAGGACAGGGTTATAAGGTGCATCTAAAAGTCAACTTCTATGTAAATTGTCCTAGTTCACTACAAGCAATTATTGTACAGAGCACACGTGATCCCTATAATCAACAATATGGTGCATTTTAGAACACCAGTTAGCAGTTACACAGACACTGTTTTCACTGATTCTAAGTCGCCAGTGATCCGCTAGGTACGGGCAAGGGCAATGCCAATACTAATGCCATATATTGAGCAAGAAGAAGTGTATGCAATGGAATACAAAATTAGAAAAGAAAAGTAATATTCTCACAAAATCCCATTATAAAGAATGAGGCAATTTCTCCTCCAAATGATTCTATGGTCCCACAAAATATAATGCTATTATAGAAACACATTTAAACAAACATAAAGCTAAATGAACTCATAATATACTGTTTCTGCTAAGGCAAGATGGTATAAAAGGAGAATAAGGAGGAAAAAATCCAGTGCTCAAAAGAAGAGCAAGTAAGAATGCTCAGATTCTCACATGACTTCCTTGGTGATTCAGGTCTTATTTAATTGAAGACGTCACCTCGTATTTCTGAGTGCTTGTTATTTATGAACTCCAGGAATTACTCTTTTCATCCGGAAGAACTGTTTTATTGAAAAAGCCAACGTGCAAAATTAGTTATTCTCTAAGAACATCTTTCACTTTTTAAAGTATGGATCAACGTTGCTAAATGCTAAAGAAACAAGATTTGAAGAGAAAATCATAGAGATTATTTTAGCCCGATCCACTGTCACAATTGAGTCTAACACATACTCGGTATTTGGCGCATTTGGAAAACAAGTGTTTTCGCTTTTTACAAAGCAGAGATATGACATGGATGAGTAATCATATCTAGTATCTTTGGAAAACTGTAGCTGTGTGGTGAACATGGATATTATACTAATGCTAGTGTCAATGTATTTTAATTTTGTGATAGTTTTTTAAAGATAATAACAACCATCCTAAATAATGAGTATGTATTTAATAACTGCTTTCTTGCCAAACACATCCAGGCATTTTCTTACTAAACCAATAAAACATTTTCTTGATTCAAAAAATAAATCTAATGCTTATGTAACATTCAAGGTAGGGGACAAAAAGGCATGATAAACAGTTTTTAGTTGCTTTGACATACTTTCTCCAAGTTTGAGTCAATAAAATTCGGTTTAAATTTGCTCAGCTTTTCCTCCTTTCATTACTCTTTCATTTCTCTCTTTCATTTAAAAATAATAAACTGACAGGAAAATTTAAACTTAAGTGAAGTTCTGAGGAGAAATATTCCTCTGCTTTGATCATGACTTGAAATAAATCTCATTTGCAGTGAGAAAATAATATTAAAGTACACTGCCATTATTTCTATTAATCAGCTGTATTGATTTTTCTTCACCAAGTATATTGTCCATATTAGTACAATCATACTGCCATGTAAAAGACTGATATATAAAACATATAGGATAGCTCCTTTTCTCTATTTACAGTAACATAACATATTTTCAAATGAATTTTTTAAAATGTATATAAAAGTAGATTTTTAATGTTTTCCTTACTTTTCAATTAAATAGAAACTTTTAAATGAAAGAACTGCTTAGGAAAGCTCATTTAAATGAGTTTGGTACACAGTTATGTAGTCTGGCCCTTTCTTTTAATAACAAAGTGAGCATTAGCAGCCACTGGTTGGGCCTGCGACATTACATGGCAGACTCTGCTTTGTGGTTGAAGTCTACAGCCTCCCACAGCTTCTCTGGGTGAGGGAATCCTCCTATAGGAATTGTCATACATTGAATGGAGATTCTTCTACTAGAAAATTAGAACATGTATACCATTATTGGTGCCAGTCTTCTGGCTATTTGAATGAGAAGGCACCCAGCAACATTCAGTGAGCTGCCCGGTGATCCCCAGTAGTGAAGCAGAGAATCTGGTGCTCTGCCTGCTAGGAGTCTAGGAAGCTGCTGGAAGACAGGGCTGGGTTAGGCATCGTGACACAGAGGGAAGGAGAGGAGAGAACCAAAGTGGAGGTCCTGGAGATGTGCAGCATCTAGGAAGCATGCAAAACCTCCGAGAAAGTGGTGAAGGGAAAGGCCATATTCAAGGTCGCGGTTAGGAGCTTGGGGAGGGAGTACTGACCCGACCAGGAGCTTCCAGCTGAGTAGCCAGGCCGAGACACTTGAGTGTAGCAAACTATTTTGGGGGGAACTACTTAATTTCCAAATTCAATGGGTTTTTCATGGGTCTCACCTATTTACTTTCCTCTTTGAAATGCCCTCTATTACCCTAAATATTCCAATCTCAATATTTTTCCATGAAAAGTCATCCTGCTCCTTTAACTAGTCCATATATTGACCCGACTCCATATTTAGTAATCTTTCCTTTTACTGCAAGAGTTTTTACATGTTGTAATGACATACTTGTGGAGGGACTCTTCTCGACTGTAGAGTGCTAAGGCTGCCCAAGATAGTCTTGGCTTATTCCTATTGTCCTAATGTAATTAGTAGATACTCCTCCTCTTGTAATAGGTTGAATAATAAATTATATTGTCACTCAGTTTAGGTGGCATCTGTTCCTTGTTGTCACATAATTTTGCCGTATGACTTAACTTATACAACCATGTATATTATAAGCTCCATGAGAAAAGGGCTATAAATAGCATGATTGGATTAGGTTAGGCCTATGCTCATTTAAGATTTTTTAAATATTATACAACCTAATGTAACTTATCTATATATTTTTTTGCAATATCTAGACCATGACTGAATGTAGTGGATGATTTATTTCTTGAGTAAGGAGATACCAGAGTCCATATTAATATAAGATCCTACCAATTTTTTATAGGACTGTCAATAATCATGGTATTTACATGGATTCACTACATAGGTTTCAACCATTTTGCTCAAGTGACCATAAGAATAACAATGAAATGACTGGGGCATTTGCATTATCTGATGTTTCTGTGATTTATAATTCTGAAATAAAACATTGCAAGAAATTAATGGAAATTTTATTCTGCTTTCAAAAATGATCCCTCTCCTTCGCACCAAAAATACATGTTCTCAATGAGCAATTTCCCTAATATAATGGCATTGTCACTGATACATTTTCAAGCTAAAGCAATTTATAACATTCAAAAACACTCAAATTTCGTACATTCAAAAACACCATTCCGTTCATTCATTCATTTCTCCATAACTATTAAAGACATGCTTAAATCAGTAGTGAGCAGTCAATTGTGTCTACACTGCTCTTGGCCATGAAATTCCTCTTTTCCAGTGTAAGTCCAAAAGTTATCACTACTGCACAGCTTATGTAGTCTCTCCTCCTTCTCCTCTTTCCCAGGAGAATCATACTTTCCTACCTCTCTATTCTTACACTGCCTTTTAGGTATTGACTTACTTTTCTACACTGTCCTATAACTGTTGCCTTACCTATCTGCTCCATTTGTTGGTCTTCTAAGAATTAGGAACAAAGTCTTTTTCATTATTTTCATTGCTGCTATAGCCCTAAGTTATTGTAATCCTCTCTTGATGACTGTACCATACAGAATACGAAGTGCTAACAGATAATGATGTGCTTACCATTCCCCAGGGCTTTTCAGTTGAGAGAAATAGCCCAGGAACCTTTAACACAGATTAGTGCTCATGTGCATCATCTGTGTGTACGTAATCTTATGTGACGTTAAATGGGAATACACAGCATGTACTGAGGAGAGCATAACAAGTTGCCATTAGGTTCCTTTCAGCTAACGAAATGCCAGGGTTCCTTAGGGGAGTGTATACTAAGTGTGGTCACCTCCAGGAGTAAAGTGGGCTCTGCTGGTCTGAGGCTTGTAAAAGTGGGAGGTAAAAAGCAGAACGGACGAGAGAGGAAGAGGCTTTTCCCCCCAAAACCTAGTTGGTCCTCTAGAATTCATATATCAGAAGTAGAAGGGGCCATTTGAGACCACTACCTTTATCCACTTTCTACTTCTAGCAGGCTTATAACCACAGCACTTCCAGTATGAGGGGTAATCCTCTTCTAAATATCCTCCAAAGGAGATTAAAGTGCTTTCGTTTGTAACCTATGCCTGAGTCTTCACAACATTCATAATCAAATCATTCTTTCCAGAGCTGACCTGAATCCCTGCTAACACAATAGGACTTCATTTGCTACGTGTGGCCCCTGGAGTAGCAGGCTGCTCACTTCACCAGACTGTCTTTCAGGCACTTGGATACTCAGCCTGTGGTCTGGAGAAGGCTCAAGAGGGTCGGGACAAGCACTGAGCTCAATGAATCTCCGGGCAGCTTCGTGCTTGGAGTGGGTGTTAAATGGCGATGCCAGTGGGTCAAAGCACTTGACAAAAACAACTGAAAGGAAGGAAGGTTTACTGTGACTCACAGATTTGCAGGTCTGACTCCACCAGCCTTCAGGCCTGCAGCAAGGCAGAAGTGTGGTGGAAGAAGAGCATGGCCGAGGAAAGCTACTCACCTTGTGACAACCAGGAAGGAGGGAATGAAAGGCCCAGAATGGGGCCAGCATCCCCAGCATCACACATGGGCCACCCCCTTTAATTAGGCACCACCTCCCTCTGCATAACGCCATCAAATTAAGACCCGACCAATGGATTAATTCACAGGTAGAGTTAAAGTCCTCAGGGTCCGATCCCCTTTCCAAGGTCAGCTTCAGAACATCTGTGTTTTTGCAGGGACATTTTAGATCTAGTCCATACCACAGTGTGCTCCTCAAAGTGATTCTTACTTCTCAGGGCCCTCACGCTGACACATCATGGGAAAGGGTGGGACTTTGTAGGGTACTTTACTGAGGGCACTGCCGACACCCAGAGGGGAAGGTTCCTCGATGTTGGGATTATCCTGCTCATTGCATGGCATTAAAAATTCCTGCCCCCACCCAAGGCTCTCCTCCATAAAAGCTAGTAGTACACATTCCCAGTCTCCATCTATGAAATCCAGAAATACATTCTCCATCTCCACATTTCCAAACAGGGGAGAAACTCCTCCTGTTTGTCAATAGCCTCTAGAGGCATACTAATTGATCAGGCCAGAATCAATGTATTGATGGCGATGCAAGGGTCATTTTTTCAATTTCATATAGACTTGTGCTCTCTCCATGTTTTAGGTATTTTACAAGCCATAAAGTTAGAACAATCAGTGTTGCTTAGTAATGATCTATTTCCCACCAGATTCTTTGTTTGCCATTTAGCATGTACTACACTGCAAGCATGCTTAAGCTAGAATCAATAAACTCATTTTAAATATGAAGAAAATGAGGACCAAAGAGATCAGTTAACTTCTTCAAAGTCACCCAGATGAGAACAGATGCAACTAAATCAATACCTTCCTCACTCCAAAGCCTCTGCTATTTTCAGAGTATCAGTCCACCATAGACGTTGCTTTTATGGGTCAGATCTAAAATGTCCCCTAGAGCTTCTGAAAGGTAACTGATCAAGAGGCCACTATTCACATCAATGGATTGGTCCACTGATGAGTCCATGGCTGGACGAGCTGTCACCTGGTGGTCACCTGGAAGGGTGGCTCCTTGTCCCCAGCTCCTCCCCTTTCCATGCATCCTGGCTGCCAGAAGTGAGGAGCTTTCCTCTGCCAGACCTTTCCACCATAGTGTTTCTCCCTGGAGCTACCTTACCATGGACTGAATCCTTTGAAAACCATGAGCCGAAATAAATCTCTCCTCCTTTACATTGTGAGAACTGAGTACTTTGTCCCAGTAACAGGAAAATAACGAATACACTTGCTATATAACTGTAGATATTTATATATGTGGGTCCAATGAACAGGAAGGAGATCTAGGTAGAAGACAACAGTAAGCAGGTGTCAGGTGAAGCCACAAAGATGAAGAAAATCACTCAGAGACTCTACAGAGGGAAGAGAAAAGTTAGCCAAGGAAACAGCCGTGAAGACAGTAGGGAAAGAAGAGGTGGAATCAAGCCGGGTGTAGTGCACATGCTTGTAATTCCAGCTATTTGGGAGGCTGAGGCAGGAGAATTGCAACTTCAAGGTCAGCCTGGGCAATTTAGTTAGACTCTGCCTCAAATTAAAATAAAAAGAACTTGGGATGTAGTTCAGTTGTAAAGTGCCTGCCCAGTATGTATTCGGACCTGGGTCCAATCTCCAGTGCCACAAGGATATAAAAGAATCATTAAAATATTTCTTATAAAAAAACTGAGGCATTGATTGAGAAACTTCAGAATCACAGCCTTCATAAGACAGCCTAATTACATGAACATCTTAGTGCAGAGGTGAAAATGTTTAAAGAGACAGGCTGTCAAAGAAAGACAAATATCTAATGACCAAGCAAATGTTTAAAAAGTTCTCTTTAGTATAACAATTTCTTTTACACTGATGTAAAGCATGGCATTTGATTCCTAACACAAAATTAATACATTAATTCTAAAATAATTAAATGCTAGCTCAAGCCTCTACTTTTACCTTTTAAAATACAAATATTTTGATTCAGAATATCAAATTTAGGGTCAAACTACTCAAAAATCTATTCAATGTTTAGATATGGAAACATAAAAAGTTTAAAGTTTTTGTTAGAAAAAGCTTGTTTAAACTCTTATTTATTGATAAACTCTTAAAAGTTGCTTTTACTTCTTCAGATGGTATTAATAAAAAAATATTTTTAAAAAACAGATTTAAAGAATTTAATACTCTTCCTTTGCTGTATGTTAATAATCTTTTCAATCACTTCAAATCCTTGGGAATGCTTATAAGAACGAACAATAGTAAGTAATATGGGCAGGACACTGCTGCACCTGAGAGAATCTAACTTCAATACTCCAGGAAGGAGAGATGGAAGAAAATATGGACAATCCATACTGACCAACCGGGTAAACAAGGACTCCTGAAAGAGATGGTGATAAAAGTTGGTTGTGAAGTACTTAGAGTCTGAGTCCTGAATCCCTAGAAGGTCATGGAATCTTTGTGACCCAGCACGGACTATTGATGGTCCACTCTTGGTAAAGGCAGCAGCTATCAAGCTGGACCTATTGGAGGGACTGCAATAGAGCTACAAGAGGACATCGGGACAGGAAGAGAGAGTAGAAACCCAGGAATGAGCAGAGTTTTCATAAGAGTCAGAATATTCAGTGCCTCTGAGGGCAAAGGAAGAGGACTTTTAGTAACAGACAAGTATAGTATGAACAAAGGTGCCAGGAGGAAACTCATGGGTTTTTGTTTTTTTTTTGGTACCGGGGATTGAACTCAGGACCTTGCATTTACAAATCAGGCAGCGGAACCACTGAGCTAAATCCCCAGACCTCTGAATTTTTAAATTAAGAAGTCACTAGTGAGCTTTGAGAAATTTTATAAGGGTTTTGGGAGGTGGAGTTAAAAAAAAGAGCTAAAACTTTAGATTATTGTCTAGCTACTTTGTTTTCCTAATGGCTTTTTAATGAACTCCTCTTGGATCCTATGTACTGAAATCTCCAAGGGTAGAGGGTCCTACACATGAAGGGTTTCCTCATCTCCTGATATCCCACTATTACAGCTATCCTCAGTTCTTTGATTATTAGGAATACATATCCCACACCTAATTACAAGATTATTTCTCTTTTAGCTTGAGTCTGTTGCAAATAGTGTCCTTGCTGGTGCATTTGCTAAATGCAAATATTTTACTCCCTTTGGGAAAATAGATGTTGCACTGTGATTTTATAACAGAATAGCAGAAAAAATACCACTTATTGCCTGGCTCTTGTTTTGAAGAAAAGCCATTTAAGGTCATTTAGGAGTTAAACTTACTGATCACTCGAAATGCTGAATAAGAATGGCAGGGCTTCTCCTAAAGATACAGTGGAAGGAGCAAAGTTCAGAGCTTGAGTCCTCTAATCATGTAAGAGTTTGCTTTTCATAACCTCCCTACCAGATGCTCTTTCTAGGCTGGTGGAGCCCCATACAGGGTTTGCATAATAGGAATTTATTGTATCATCCTTGAAATGCTAAACATTCACCGAAAGAAGGTATAAGCATGTGTAGTTCAGCCTTCATCACCGGATAGCCTTCATTCCATTGCATGAACTGGATCTTGTGTCTTTTAAGGCTTATTAATTACTGTAACTCTTAAAGGAAAATATCAAGAGAATGGTGAGTTCCGGAGTTGCTGTTTGAAGTTAGGGGTCAGTTACAATCCTTCAATTAAAACTCACTTAGAATGGATAAGCTTCAAATAGAAAACAGTGACAACTCTGGATCAAAACACATTTCTCTGGTAGGATCAGGAAGGAAGCAGGTCATTTGCTCTCTAACACACAGCCAGTACAACCTGTATAAGCGTTCTCAGGGGTCCACTGGTTTTTTGGGGGTTTTTTGGTACCGGGGATCGAACTTGGGTCCTTGCGCTTGCAAAGCAAGTGGTGGAACCACTGAGCTAAATCTCCGGCCCCTCCACTGGTTTTCATAATTTCATTTAAGGTCCACAAAAGAAATGCTATGGATATGATGCACTTGTTAAAGACAAAATTTAAATCACCTAAGATTTCTGGTTCATATTCACTTCTTTATCATAGGAGGCAAACAGATTAGCCAAGAAATGAAACAAAAATAAAATGGGGATGAACACACAAGATTCGGCTTTTCAGTTGCTTTCTGGGGGAAAAAGGATGCTTTACTCCTGCAACTTTGAAGATGTGGCCATGATGTTAATAATCTGCAACTATGTGCCACATATATCCAGAGCTATTGAGAAATCTTGCCTTGACCAGACAAAGAAGTTTCAGAATGGGGCGAGCTATGCTTGTGAAAACAGATAGATCATTAGACAGTCCAAACAAGAGCCATTACTGCAGTGTTCGCAACCCACAGAAGAGCTCATGGTACCAACACAACCATAAATTATATTAACGTGTTCTCATCCTGCATTTATGAGTCTGTGCATAGCAGGAGCAATTTAACATCTAAAGCAGTGCATCTGGGGGCTGGATGTCCCATCTCACCCTTAAATATCTGTGTCAAGGAAGTTCTCACCACGGTGTCCCTTAACACCTGGTTTTAATACCTCCCCCTCCTCACTCTTCTCATCTAGTAGATTTGTAATAGAACATTTAAGCCCTTTCTAATATGGAATCTCACGTCATTCTCTCCTGGCAGAGCTCAGGGCTGTGACTCTGAGACCTGTCCTCTGTGCTGATGACAGTAACTGATTTCTGGTCATTCTCAGTCATTCCTCAGGTGTCCTCTTTTTTCTTCAGCCCGAACATATTAGGGGCACCTTTCCTGACAAACCTTGTTTTCGAAACAGTTTATCACTTCCGTTCCTCTGCACTCCCATCAATTTGTCCCTGTCTGTTTTTCAATGGCCTCACACGAGTGGAATTCTCTGGAGGGCATTTGAGCAGTAGCCACAGAAATGTACAGACGTGTTTTCTTGATTTGGTCCCAGGTTTTCAGTGGAAGCACTAAACAGAAGCACACATGGGTCGTTTTAAGCTAAATGCTACAATTTCCCTAGCTTAGCACAAAATAGGTGCTCAACAAAAATTATTTTTTAATGATATTATTTTAACTGATAGTTGAGAAGGAAACATATCATGACCATCATTGCTCTGACTCTATAGGTGACGCTCCACCACCGAAAGAATCAAGTTTGCATTCTTTTCCTCAAATAAAAAGTCAATGAATGTTTTTGTTGGTTAGTTGTGTGGTTGGTTGGCTTGATTTGTTAATGGGATCATTATATATAGCCGCTCATTCTTTGATTCTTTTCCCTATTCACTGATGGTGTGTTTTTGTTTATCTTCTGTAGGAGTCATCCCAAGAATATCATGAGACACTAAAGATGATATGTGAGGGCCGGGGATTTAGCTCAGTGGTTCCGCTGCCTGCCTCGCAAGCAGAACCCAAGTTCGATCCCCGGTACCAAAAAATAATAATAATAAAATAAAGATGATATGTGATTTTCAAATTAAAATGAACCCACTCAAAAACCAGAATGAATTTAGACTCTTGTCCCTGCATCTCCTCTCCTCCGTCTGTCTCTGACGCTTAGTGCCTTTCCAAGCACGGTCCCGTGTGGCTGCTGACGGACTGGACGTCTCCATACATGCTGCCTTCCAGCCCTCCCCTCACTAGGGTAGACAAGGGAATCCATCTGAGCAAGTTGTGTCCCTGAATCAGCCTGACAGAACCCGACTGTGTATTTACATGTATGTTCATCATAGGCTTCTCTCTACCCCAAGTTATAGCCGTCAGCTTCCCAAAGGAGGAGAAAGAAAAAGAAGAATAAAGTCTTATAGATTGGATCATATGGGATGACCAACTGCATCCATCACAACCTGATCTGAAGTTATGATGTTCAAAATATTGCTAAATTGTGGACACATTTCTGAAGAGAAGACTCAGCTATCTAAAGTTACAGCTAATGGAAAGTCATGATCAAGAAGAAACTGAGTTCTAATCTGTGTTACTCCCAAAGGTAAGACACACAGGAAGCAAACCCGTCTTAATTCAGAAAAGAGAACTCTCTTCTAATAATTAGAAGTACCTCAAAAGGGAGGTAACTCAGTCCACTGCCACTAACAGGATTCAAAGAAGGCTCAATGAGATTCGTTATCGTGAATTTATATATCATATTAGAGACTGGGTAAATCAATGGCTTTCAAATATTGGTACTCAGTCCAACTGTGTTACCTTGTGCTTAGTTCAAACAAACAAAGGGAATACTCACGTCTAAGTACTGAGTCAGAACCTTCGAAGCTGAGAGCCCTGGGACACTGGAATTTAAAATGCACCCCAGGGGAACCCCTGAGCATGACCAAGTGTTCTTCTCACCTAAGCTGGCAGCCCATCTGACCCAGCATTGCGCTGTGCCCGATCGATCACGCCAGGAGGCGGGACACTGAGACTGCACCGCAGGACTCACTTCAGCTTCCATTCTTTTTAGGCCTACATTCGGGTTCCAAAGGCCTCTTTTCTAAGAAGCTAAATTTAATCATATATGGGGGAAATGCTGCTTAAAATACATGTGTGAAGTATTGTTAGAAGACTTGTAACATCCCCGTGAAAATGCTAATTCCTGAAATTTGGAAATGCTAGGCATTGTTTTTAAACAAGTGGGACACGGAACTCAGACAGGAAGCCCTCTTTCGGCCTGGTAGGTGCAGATCTGTGCCTACATTATTTACTGTGTCTGGTGCAGAGGGCAGAGCAGGAATGTTGTCCAATAAAAACACGTTGGATGTATCAATAAAGAATTTAATATGAAAGGCTGCTATTTCGTCCAATTTCTTTGGATAACAGCTGAAGGCAAAACTGTGAATACCTGAACTGTAAAATGAACTTACAGTTATGTAGTAAAATAAATGTAGGATTGACAAAAATAATGCATTTGTTATATTCAGTACATTAAAGAGCATGCAGCTTTGTCTCATATTTATTCAACCTCTTGATTCATTTCCAATCTCATTTTACCAAAGCTTTGAGGTGGCTATAAAAATTATCTCATGTAATGATAAAATGAGATCTCACCTGTTGTTTCGCCTTTGGCCAGAAGGTCAGATGTCATTTAAAAAGACATAAGTGATCTATTTAGCCTCTGATGAGTATGTGTGTCTGGTTTCATTACAAAACAGGAAAAGACAAACTAATTATTTCCTTTCTACAAAAACAGATTCAAATTCTTACCAAATATTATGTTTCCACTTGTTTAGACCTGTCAGGTTTAGCAATGGGTTTCCTTTTTATGAAGACCAAGAAAATGGTCTTTGATCAAATTTCTGAACTATTGCAAGGCTTTTAAAAGAAAAAAGAAATACACTTTAGGAGAAGCGCCCATGAATTCTTGACCTTTTATCTCTACTGAAAGGATCATTTAGATTCACACTTAATGCTTGTGGCTCACAGAAGTGTGCGAATGTACAAGGAAAAACATGAATACTTTTATCAATGAGGAGCAGAAAGGAACAGGAGAAATTGGTACAGGTTCCTTTGAAGAGAGAGGGGAAGTGACTTTCATAACCGCAACATATCTTGAAGTACACACCATAATAAGATTTATAAGATTTTCTGCTGCACAAATTTTAGAGCTCTAAAATATAACTGACAGATGTATCTCAAAGACAGGTCGAATATAAAGAAAAAAACAATGATGACAATAGTTTATTGTGACGGCTCTCTGATCCTGTGATGTGCTTAGAGTCTGTCAATGGAGATTTATGAAAATAGAAATTTTAGAACTATTGTTCAATGTTCCCTTTAAATAGAAGTTAAGATATCAAAATTGCTTTGACGCTATCCAAGGTTTCTACCTGAAAATGTCTGGAACTGAGGTATTCTTTTGTCTTTGGTCTTTCCCAGTTATAGAACAATGGCCCCCATTCTACAGAGAATTGGAGGTTGAAGTTGAAATACAACATTCAACTGTTGGAGGCTTTAATCAAATTTAGATACTATATTTTGATAAATCTTTTGATTTCGCCATCTTTTTGCAGAATTTGACCATTCTAGTGTACAAATCATAACCACAGTTTAATCAAAAAAATCCCAAAATATAAATTGAAGATCCTGTAGTATATTAAAATTAAACAGATCCCTTTTAGAAAATCATTATATTTTTCTGAGAAGCCATCTCTCTCATAATAATTATAAACTTGATACCATCAGAAACAATAAAGATATATATATTTAAATCAAGGTAATATTTTAATACAATAGTATACTCTTAAGTTTGATCAGTTTTTAAAAATATACACATCAATATTACTACACTCCAGACAAGATTTAGAACATTTCCACCACTCCAAATATTTCATATTTCTTCACAGTTTCCGGTCTCCCAAACACCACACTTATGCAACTATTAATCTGCTTTATGTCACTACCTATTGGATTTGCCTATTCCATAATCTCATGTATATGGAATTATACAATGTATGCCTTTTGGACTTGGCTTTTTGCTAAGCATGTTTTAAAAATACATTCATGCTGCTACATGTGTCAGTAATTCATTCTTTGCTATAAGGTACCACAATTTATGTGTTCATTCACCTGTTGCATTTATAGTTGGCTTATTTCTAAAGTTCTTATTTATGATGCTATGAAGTTCCTACATGAGTTTTATTATGAACATTCCTTTTACACTACTTGTACAATCTTAACTCCATGTTTATTTTTCTAATAATTTAAAAGCATGCATGTGATATATAAAGATTTCTCCTGCAGTTGTAATAATAGGGTCTTAGATGTTTTGCAAGAATTATTAAATAAGAACTTTTCCTCTCTTAGGAACTTTAATTTTACTTTAGATCCCTTTTGTTTTCTTAGGGAAAATATCCAAAACACATAACAAATTTGAACGTACTATAGTTTATAGTTTTTGTTATCTTTTCTTTTTTGATGCTTTTATATGCAATTTTACTACACATTTAAACATACTGTATAAGTTTTTCCAAGATACCCTTGGTAAATGTGTTAAACCACACTGTTCCTAATCTGTAACTATGAAGAAGGAATGATCCTTATATATAAATTTCAGGACAACATATGAGATTCTATAATATGAAGACCATTCTACAACAGGGAAGACTGGCATTTCTGGCAAATTCCCATTGTTTTCTGGCCACTGCAGCCTCAACTCTTATGATAACAATAACAAGGTTTAGAAGACTGTAGACACTAGATCAGCAATGAGCCACCCACAGATTTTTTTTTTTTTTACCTTTGTTTAAAACAAAAATGTCTTTCTGGTAGACTTATTCTAGTAAGAGGCAGGGTCAACTATATTTACCTTAGAGTATCAGAGCGAACATAGGGTAGATACTGAACTTAGGGATTATCCAGGCTTTGTTCCTTATCAATGTTTTAGGATTAAATTCTGTCTCTATGGAAGTCCTCTTATTTCATTGACTTTCAAAAATATTACTATTAATCTCTCAGAAAAGCAGAGAAGGGGGTGCAAACTTTAGGGATTGCTCACAGGTCAGCCAGAGATATTTACTGCGTAATCACTCTAAGGGGAGCATGTACTAGTCTCCAAATTCCTCCCAGATCTAAAAGCTTGTGGGCTCTTATGGCAGTAAAATGACAATGCACATACACACACTACATACGTGCATATTAATAGCGCACAACACTTTATCACTGTTTTTTCTCTTTATGATGGTCCTGCCATGCCTTTACTACATCTCTCTTAATTCATGAGCTCATATTCTCCCTTATATCCATTTTCAGTGATTCTTAGTCCTTACCACTGTGACTCTGAACACACTATTTCCTCTTCCTGGAAATATGTTTCCAATCAACTAACCTTTATTCCTATTTCAGGACCCTGTATAGACTTCATCTTATCTGAGAAGACTTAACTGACAGCCTCGACGGAGTCAGGTGCCACTCTTAGGTACTTGCATACGTCCCATCTATTTGCTTTTTACTTTTATTAACATTATCTCTGGACTTCTTAAGATTCTACATTATTTGTAAGCTCTGAATGCAAGAACTATGCACATCTCAAATTCTGTCGTATTTTCAGAGTTTACTGCAGGGTTTGGCACACAAACAGTAGATACTTCACAAGTATCTGGGAGAGAATGAAGGGATGCTGGTGAATGCCTAAATTACCAAAGGGAGGGGAAATAACACTTGATTGTTTACCCTAGATGAGTTGAAACAGGCTTCCCGAAATAGGTCAGCTTTCACCTTGGTTTTTGAAGAGAATAAAATCAATGATTGGCACAGAACAGACTGGTTATGAGGCTGTGTAAAAAAAGTCATATCTTAGCAACTAGACAAAGACGAGCTTGACCTGAAGGGTAGATTTTATGTAGAAAACTCATGGGAAATAGTGTGGCATAACTAAAAACCAGTGGCAGACAAAACTATGGAGGCAGCGAAAACACAGAAGTTGCCAGTGGTCACAGGGAAGGAGGATGAACAGGCAGGGCGCTGAAGATTTTGGGAGGGTGAGAAGACCCTGGAGGATACTGCAGAGGTGGATCCGCATCGACACACACTGGCCCAAACCCACAGAAGGCACAGCACCAAGAGCCATCCTAACGTGAATTATGGACTTGGGGAGATAACCATGTGTCCCAGGGGAGCCCTCAACTGGGACAAATGTCCCGCTGTGGTAGGGAGGCTGGCCGTGAGTTAGGCTGGGCCTGTGGGGAGATGGGAGCTTGTGGGACATTTCTGACCTTTTCAATTTTGCTGTGTAACGAAAACTGCTTTTAAAATACTCTCTCAAACAATTAGTAGTACAGTAGTTGGACAAGGGTTTTGAAGGTTTTTTACTTACATGGTTGTCATGCCAACATGATCTTCAAAGAAGAGATACTAATATGTATTTAATAATATTTGAGATGAAAGTGGGATGACAGTTACACACTGTGTATGTGTAGACTGCAGGTTGTAAAAACTAGGGAGTGCGTGGTATGTACACAGCACAAGTAAGCATTTCAAGCCCTCTCATCTACAGCTACCTCTAGGGGGAGGTCTCAGAGTACCCGGCAGTGTCCCGAGGGTGCACTGCGATACGTCACAGCGATAAAAATAAGAACCAAGATACATCATGTACAGGTACAAGATCCCAATGATAAATGTAAACGTACTGTATACCTAAAATGTACCAATAAAAGAATTTAAGGAAAATAATTCTGTGTTTTCGATAAACCTGCTCTCATCTCACTTTCTTAAGGCCTTGGGATTTGATTAAGTGTTAAGAGCTGCAAAGGGAGAAGTCAGAGTTTGATCAGACAATAACTAGGTCATTAAGTTTTCCTATTTACACAGACTATCTCTCACATTACAAAGCTCTGAAAACCTTAACATTTTCAAATGTGAAATTGTGATGCTCACATTTATCTTTTGCAATCAAGTAAATCTGGAACAAAAGATGCATATTTTAACTGGATTAAATAGCACACGGATGAAGTGTTGGGCTGTTGCCTAAATAATTAGCCACTACTCAATGATTATGCTAACTGGTGCACACTGGAGTGGATAAGATTAATGAAGCCTTTGCCCACAATTTAAAAGCTTTGCTACCAACACTTTTTCACTGAACTAAGAAACAAAGAGTCTTTGCAATTTTTACATTAATTGTCTTCAATTAGAGACATGGGAATTCTATCCAGTACTGATGCTCATCGGCCTCATTGGAGATCACAACTGGTGAGCATCAAGCAAAGTGAAAATCTGAATAGATGAGAAACCAGTTGCCCCAGGGGGTCAGCAAGTGCTCCTATCCAGAGCTAGAGGGCTGGGATTTCACCTCATCTTTGCCATTTGCAAAGAGTAAAGCTGAGCCAGGTCTCAGTTCTCCATTACTGTCTCTTTCCTCAACTGAAAAGGATGGAGAATGAAGTCTATCACAAGCATCCTGTATACACAAGACACCTAACAGCATTGGAGACAGAGGAGATATTCAGTTAATATTTACTACTACCACTGGTGGCAGTTGTACCTTTATTCGTTGTATTTATCATTGTTCCCTTTGGACACCAATGTACATTATAAGTTACATTATGTGTGTATAAAGTATTCCCATGACATATCATGCAAACTTTTAACATGTAATTCTGGGTCACTCAGAATACAAAAGTTCCAGAGCTGGAGAATAATCAAGAAACTATTTTTCTCTATTGGCATCACAAAGGAAGAGTTTTTCTTCCTGTCTACAAATATTTTCAATTTCACATGACTTGCTTCTTGCCAGACAGAAACTTTCAAAGGCTTGGGGAGGAAACATAGCAAAGTAGAGGTCTCTTTGAGGGTACTTTAGATTGACTCCCCTGTCTTTGATGTATTTTCCCATGTAATCAAGTGGCCAGGAGGCTACAACAGAGCTACAGTGCCAACAGGTGGTTTGATCTCAGCTACCTCTGAGAAGATTCTCTCTCCAGTTTGGCATCCGAGCCATTCCGGCTTATCAATGCACATCCTTTCATCTTCACTCACTGCCACCCCCATGGTGACACTGGCTGTCCTGTCCGGTGCCTCTTCTACCTCAGACATCCTGAGGAAAAGGTCCTGCCCCCATGAGTCTGCTGGCTGGAAGCAAAGCTGTCACATTTTGGAGGACAAATGCTTATGGCTAAGAACTGGACACACTCTGGATCAGAAAATGCCAAAGGCCCGAGCTTTGTTCTATACCAGAGAAGCCACACGAGCACTGACAATTTTCCAGAGTCAGTTTTCCATGCTTTAATATGTCAGGTAAAAGGGCTGAAGACCAAGACCAGACCAGGCCACAACAAGCCTTTATTAGGGGAATAGATCTGCCGGGCTGTCTCTGAACAAAGGAGAGACAAAAGCAATATGGCTGGGGCAGGGAGAGTCTTTTATAGAGACTGGGGTGGGGTTTGTAGGGGCTGAGGTGGGGTTGACTGAGGTAGTGACTAGGGAATGGAGGAGCCGGTGATGTCACTAGGTGGTAGGAGGTGAGCGAGTATTAGGTTACTCTCTAGGTGGGTCCAGGGGCATGCTGGGAAGAAGGGTTTGTTCTTTGGTGGGAGCAACCATCTTGGCATGACGTCACACAGGGGAAGGGGCAAGGCACCATAGGAAGAGGGCAGCAACTATACATAATAGCTGCTGAGGTGGTGGGAGACCTATCATAATATAAGTATTTTGTAGGGCTGTCAAAAGGAAAATCCATAATCACAAACCACTTTAGCATAAGACTTGTTCTTTGATGTCCTCACATATCTTGATCCCTCCAAAAGTCATTTTTACTTTTTTGTTAGCGAATGAAATCCCTTTTAGTAAAATTATATACATATGTACCATTGAAGAAGGCTAAGTAATCTTTAAGTGGTAAGCTTTTAATACTGAACCTAGCAAAACCCTATGGTAGCAGCTCTCTCAGGAGTCCTTCTATCTCTCACTAAAGAAGTCCGAGAGTTAAGGATCTCCTTCCTTTCTGATCAAGGAACACAATCTAAAACCGTTCTCCAGTGATGGACCACAGGGGCTGGGTCAGCAGGGCAAGATGCACTCACACACAGAGAGATATGAGTATCCCATCCCTAAGCTCAATGAGGTGTGGCCATGAATTCCTTCAAGGAGCTTCATCTTCTAAAAGCACATTTTAATAAAATTTCTAGGGCTGGGAATTTAGCTCAGTGGTTTCGCTGTCTGCTGCTCAAGCACAAGGACCCAAGTTCCATCCCTGGTACCAAAAAAACAAAACAAAACAAAATTTCTTCCCTAAAACTGAAAGCAATAGTGTAATAATGGAAGCAATAAAAAGGGAAGCAATAGTGTAAAGAGATGAGTCAATCACTCCTGGATTTAAATTATAGGTTTGTCATTTACTAACTCTGCCATTTGGAGACTCAGTGAATAAATGCCAAAACCACTCTTCCACCTGTGAACAGGAGGTAGTAGCTCTCAGTGGTTAAGATTAAATCAGATCTTTTCTTTTTCCTCTTTGTGATGAGAGGGATGGAAGCAAGGGCCTGGTGCCTGCTAGGGAAGTGCTCTACCCTGAGCCCCACTCCTAGCTCCTAAGGGCAGATCTTCACAAGCATCTAACACAATGCCGGGGCAGTTTATGCTGGTAAATGGTGATGGGGCTCCCACCCTGGAAATAACCATCAGAAGCACTGGTCCCTTTGAATGGTCTCCTAAACTGCTTATCAACACCCAGAGAAGGGGAAATGACCAGGCCCACCCTCCTAGGTCTTTCTCTTCTGAGGAGCAGGCACAACTGTTGCATATACCCACAGTGCTTGCAGGGCTTACTTGTGTTATCCTGAGATCTTCCCCCTCATTGTGCATCTGATGTCACACAGAACAAGTTTATTCTCTTTCACAGGGAAGCATTTCAAGCACCAAGGCAGCCTTCACACACTCTCTAAGTCTTTTCTCCAGGCTAAATCTCCTCAGTTCTCTCAATATAACTCATATTTCAAGGATTCTAGGTGTTTCATCTCTGGCCATCCTTCCCTAGAAGAGTGGCTGGACAGAGCTGGAGTTTAGTTTCTAACTAGTTAGTGAAGTACCAACTTGGGACAAAAAAGGAAACATGCATATCAGCCAAGAAGAACAGAGTTAATGGAGAAAAAAATCTCACCATGTTGATAATACATCATCTTCTATTACAGAAATGCTTTGGGCAAACAGTTTTTTAGCGCTAAGAGCAGAGCAGAGCAAGCCTGACTGTCGGAGTCTGCTGTTCCCCCAGGCTGCCGCCAGGGGCGCGATTCCCAGGACCTTCCTCCCTGGCTTCTTGCATCCTTTTCAGTTTCCTCACTGCATGCAGCATGATGTTTCTTTACTTTCCTGGTACCACACAGTCACTCAATTATTTCCAAGTTAATTCTCTAAGTAAGATGACTGCTTCAAAGCAAGTTTAAGCTCAACAGGATTAATGTTATTCATCTTACCTACTCTGGAAATGATTAAATGCAGCCCAACACTTCTACAGTGGTGATATTTAATATCCTTGGCTGTACATGGACCCTAAATTATTACTGCTTTATACACATAGTTATACACATGGATGAATCAACGAGTTCACCACAATTCCTTTTCCCTTCACACACAGGCAAAGGACAAATGCGTACTTAGCTCACCCAGGTTAAACGACAGGAATCTTGGCTCTCTTCTCCTGAGATTATCTAATTAAAACACACATGTTAGCAAAAGGAAGAGGTTTTTCTTTTGGTACTGGGCATCAAACTCGGGTCCGTGCACTTGGGAGGCAGGCGGCAGAACCACTGAGCTACATCCCTGGCCCGAGAGGTTTTTCTTACTCCAGCACTTCTGATTACCATGCACATTGATGGAAAAGCAGAGTGACAGTTTTCCAAGAAGACAGATAGACTGATGGATGAGATTTCTTTTTAAGAGTTACACTTTCTGTGCTCAATCTGAAAAGGACACAAGCGTCCATTCACCTGTTGAGTGATGTGATGCTCCCGGAACTCTGTCCTCCTTTAGATTTGTTTTCGCTCTGTCCTGTCGGGTCAGTGATGGAACCGCTCAGACAGACCCTGGACGTGATCGCTGGGAGAACACTCCGGACCTGGAGTCCCCAATCCAGACCGAGCCTAATCAAGGTCACCCTCATTGTGTTCTCATCATTCAAGACTTTTCCAGTGCACATTAGTCCCACAGATAAATAGGCTCCATGCTGGCAGGCTGGGACCTGCATGTAACAAAGTGTGCCGATGTCCACCTGCCCAACACCTCGTCCTTCCCTGCCTCTCCCCTTCCCTCAATGACCCCTTCTAACTTCATGTCATCCATTTCTTTTTTTTAGCATCCAAATATTTAGGAGAGAAAACGTGATATTTGAACTGTCTGAATCTGGCTTATTTTGCTTAATGTGATGATCTCCAGTTCAATCCATTTTCCCCCAAATACAGGATTTCATTCTTCGTTGTGGCTGATTGATACCGTGTGTATACATCCATATTCTCTGTATGCATTCAGCTGTTGACGAGTGCTGAGGCTGACTCCACAGCTTAGCTGTAGTGAACTGCTTTGCAATAAACACGGGTATGCAGGAGTCTGGATACTATGCTGACTTTAATTCTTTGGCAAATATACCAAGCAGTGGTAGAGCTACATAGAATGGTATTTCCGGTTTTAGTTTTTGAGGAAACTCCATACTGATTTCCCATTGGTGGCTAAAGCGATATCCCCACCAACAGTGTAGAAGACTTGCTTTCCCCCACATTTTTGCCAGAATTTTTTGCTTTTTGTGTTCTTGATGACAGTCATTCTGACTGGGGAGAGATGGACTCCCGATGTACACTACAGCTTTGACTTGCATTTGCCCGATGGCTAAAGAAGTTGAACATGTTTTTCTAGACTACTGGCCATTTTTTCCTATTGAGAAGTGTTTGTTTGTTCAGTTCATTTGCCCTCTTATTGATTGGGCTATTGGTTTTTGGTGTTAAGCTTTCTGAGTCTCTATACATCCTCAATATTATTCCTGTCAGAAGAATAGCTGGCAGAAATTGTCCCCTGGTCTGTAGGTCATCATTGCACTCTGTGAATCATCTCCTCTGCTGTGCAGAAGCTTTTCAACTTGATGAAATCCCTTTTGTGGATTCCCTGCCATTAGAGTCCTACTCAGAAGTCTTTGCCTGTGTCCAGGGCTTCAGGTGTTTTCCCTATGTTTTCTTCTAGCAGTTCTCAAGTTCCAGTGCTTCTAAACACTTGGTATCATAACATTTACCTGTGGATTGTGTATTTATATTTTATATTTTACTATTTATTTTTAAATTTAAATAAAATTTAAATTTTAATAACTATATAAACAAATACTGTAAGTATCAGTGGGCTGTCATGTGATATTTTGATACAGGCTTACATTGTGAAATGCTTATATCAAGGGAATGAATTAGAGATACCACCGCAAATATTTATCATTTTTAATAGTGAAAAATTCAACTATTCTAGAAGACTAATTTTAAAATTCGTCAGTGGGATCTCACCTGCCTTCCATTTCTACTGTCCTCTTCCTTTTGATCTCCTTAACATTGTTGATGTATTTAATCTCTTTTAGCATTTTTTTCTCTTCATTCAGGCTGAGCTCTGGATGCTCATCTTCGACATTACAGAGTTGGTTTTACTCAGCGCTGTCTGCCCTTTATTAAATCCATGAAGCCTGGTATTTATTTGGATAGTTATCTGTCCTTATGTGGCTTATTCCATTTTCACACCAGCTAGGCCCTCACTCTGCTTTCTTATTTTGATAGGAAGTAGTGTAAAATATCATTTAAATACTTTAAACTTTTGAGGCCGAATGCCAGGTTTTAAGTTCAGTAATGCCTCCACTTTTTTTCCTCTTGGACAAATTATTAAGGCTCTGAAAGTCTGACTCTTTGTGTCTCTACAATGGAGATGACATTCATACTTATCCAAGTGGTGTTATAAACATTAAGGGAGATCATGTGTGTATTATACTTAGCATGGTGTCTAATGCAAAATAAAAATACAAAACAAGATGGCCACGAATATAAACCCCCAAACTCATCTCAAAGAGCAAATGTCTTTTTAAGCATTCTATAAAAACCAAAAGAATGTCTTCTAAAATGCTCTGCAATTTCCCATACTGAGTAGCTCCACAGGCTTTGCAATGCTTTTAGACCTTCAAAGCACGATTCACCTCCTCTCTTCTGCAGCTACTTAGTCCTCCCTCTTGTCCTCTTGCCCTTAAATGATGAATGAAGTCTTTGAGGCTGTGAGATATACTGTGATTATTTTTCTCCAGCTACAGAAAAAAATCCATACTTGTTCACTCTTCCTCACAGGACCATTAAAAGATTTCACCTTGTTTATGTACACAAATTCATTTCTTTACGAAGCTGGGAGAGGGACTTCAGGAATCCTATTTACCATGAATTTCAAGTGGCTTTATGTTTAGCTTTGAAAACTCTTAATATTCCTTTAAAAAAATTAAGAATGTTTTTATTACAGTGAAATTCTATGGAATTATTTTCATATTTCTAATAAGCTACATCAGTAAAATCAAATGAGGCAGAACCATGCTGACTAAAATCTTTCTTTGATACTATATTCTCTATGCGTCTTACAAATTCTTTATTTCAAGTCTTACTTTGTATTTTCCTACTTCGTTTAGTTATTTGTATCAAAATACTCATGTTGGGCCGGGGATTTGGCTCAGTGGTTCCACCGCTTGCCTTGCAAGCACAAGGACCTGAGTTCGATCCCTAGTACCAAAAAAAAAAAAATACTCATGTAACATGCAGTGGCTTATTTTTGTAACAGTAGATACTATTATGGTTTAGATCCGAAATGCGCCCTGCAATCCTATGTGTTCAGAGGAGGGCTTTTGAAAGGTGACCCCACGGTCTGGGATCTAAGTTACTGGTGGAGTCCCCTTGACTAGATGGTACTTTGATGGCCTTATTGGGAGGTAAGGGCAATGCAGGAGGTAAAGCACAGTTGAAGAGGTGGCCATGGGGAAGTGACCTGGGAACTACAGCTTGGCCCTGCCCCATCTTCTCCTTCCAGCTGCCCGGAAGTGAGCAGCTTTTCTGCTACTTTCTTCTGCCCTGTCTTCTGCCTCATCTCCGGCCCAGAAATAAGGGAACCAGAGGATCATGGACAGAAACCACGAGCCAAAATAGATCTTCCTCCTTTAAGTTGTTTTTCTCAGGTACTTGTTCACAGCAACAAAACAATGACTAACACAAATATATAGCACTGACATCTGTTCGTTAAGTTTCTATCCTTTGAAAGTCCAAAGATCCTCTATATTGAGACAAGAGATTAGTTTCCCAAGAAACTTATGTCAGTTATGAAAATGTACACATAACTTATGTTAAATAAAGCTCAGAAAACCAGCCCACATGGAAACAAAATAAAATAAATATCTTGTTTGAGAACAGAAACAATGAAATGCATATTAATTTCTTTCTAAAAAAGGAATTAATTTTAGTTAAGCAGAAAGTATGGAGCAAATCACTTGGACCTAAAATTATTTTATTTATGTACAATGCAATAAATCGCCTTCTCTCACTGAGACAAAGCCAAGCAATAAAGAATATGTATGAGCCAGTGAGATAGTGAAGAACCCATTTGTTTTGCTATCTAATGAGGTGGATGGAAGAGTTTCTAGTCTGATTGCTTTGACTGTGCTGTTCCAATCACGTCCACCACTTAGCACAAAGATAAGCGTTCTCTGTTGATGAATCGTTTTCTTCTCTGGGCTGTGCTGGCCCATCTGAATTGTTATGAAACTTGCCATGGACATTTGAGGAAACTCGTAAAACATGGTCAGTATGGGAGACAGTGCACAAATTACACTTATTAATCAACTCAGAGTCAGATCGCAATGAATTTCATGGCTTCTTGTTTATCTTCTTTCTGCCTAGAACTACATTCTTTATTTTTCAACTCACTGAAAACAGTAGGAAAATCCCTGCTGTTCAAGAAAACATCAATCTGCTCTCATCTATTTAAATTTTAATAAAGGAACATCAGATTTTAAAGGTGCTTAAACATCAAACACAATTCAAAACTTTTAGACAATTCTACTCTAGTGCTATGAACAAATCAATGTACCTATTAATTTATACCTATTAATTTATAATTGATGATTTTCTGTTTAATGAAATGATGAAAGATGTCTAGTTATTACAATAAAGATTTCTAATAATGAAATAAAAACATAGGATGATTTGACTTCATATCAGTCAAGTTTACCATTTCTTGTCTTGACTTTTTTCTGCATATTCTTATGACATTTTTATACTGACTCCAACTTCCTTCAGATTCACTTTGTTTGCCAAATAGGATTTTGATATAAGCAAATGAGAAATAGAGCTTATATAAGTTTAATATATTTTATATCTACATGTAATTAATATCCTATAAATGTTTACAAAAAACTAAATTTAGATATGAATTAAATTAACTTCACATGTAAATATAAATAACTTTTAAAATAATAAAAATATGCAATATATTTTGGGTTTAATCACATTAAAACATACCAATTGACAAAAATCCAAATCTTTAGCCAAGAACAGTGATGTACACCTGCAATCCTAGAACTCTGGGAGGCGGAGGCAGGAGGATCACAAGTTCAAGCCCAGTCTGGGTAAATTAGGAAGCCCAAGTCTCAAATTTTAAAACAATAATTAAAAGGGTTGGAGACGTAGCTCAGTGGGAAGGCTCTGGGTTCAATCTCCAGTACTATATAAAATTTTTTTAAAAGTGCTTTAATTTCTTCAGTTTTTTCAGCACAGATATTTTATAGATGAAATGTTATAAATTATCATATGGATTTGCAGGCTGACTTATTTTCACCTAATGATATCTATTTCCGGGACTTCATTGTGTTCCTTCAGAAGGCAGGTTTGACCAGAACTCTGCCCTCCTGATTGTGAACAACGTTTCGGGAGACATACTATGGTACCAGGTATACCTGGCACCAGGCCAAGCTCTTTGGAAAAGTAGTGTGATTTTGTTACTATTTTGTCCGAAGTTTGGAATTGAGATACAGCTCATATTTATAATCTAAAGGCAGATTTGGGTATATGAAAGACCATAGGTTTTCATATATTTTGATGAGGATTCTCTTAGCTCTTTGGAAGCTAAGAGATAATCACCTGATGCTTGCAATCTTTTTTTTTTTGGTACGGGGATCAAACTCGGGACCTTGCGCTTGCGAGGCAGGCAGTGGAACCACTGAGCTAAATCCCCGGCCCAATGTTTGCAATCTTACACAGGGTATGGCAACATTTTCTGAGTTCAGTGAAAAAAATTGCATTTGTGTTTAGAATTTCCTTAATTATTAAGGTCAATTAATAGGGATCAAAATAGGCTCTTCATTTTCGCTCCCTCTCTCACCCTCTCCCTTACTTCCTTCACTTTACTTTTTAGCAAGTGGCCTAGCCCTCATATAAATTATTAAAATCTCAATTTAAAAAGTTACACTTTATTCTCCCAGATAGTCCCAATTTAAAGGTTTCTCGTAGCCATATATTAATATTAGAGTGTCCTTCAACTATATTAAACTTTATAATTTATAAATCATCCGGAAAGGCACTATGTGGCACTCTAGCATATCCCTAGTTTCCTTAAGAAACAAATGTCTTCAAGAAAACGGGATATATCATGTTTATTTGAGACTTCCCAGGGCTCCCTTGCTGATGAATGTTCAACATTCCAAGCAAAGTTAATAGAAGGGGATTCCTCCTGAGAAGAGAATAAATGTTGGAAAGCAAGCTGAAAACAAACGGAATGCTACTTCAGTGTAATTAAGGTTAGAATTCTCGACCTGATATCAAAACTACAACTGTCGTTTGCTGGTCCAATAACACGATTATTCCAAGGGGTAATATGTTGTTCATTTGCCAAAGTTTGATTACTACTTGAAATGATATTCTGAAAATCACAAATGTGTATCAAGGAAAAGGTACGCAGAAGAATAAGGTAAAAATGCAAGATTAACTTTCCTTCAAAAATAACGCATACTTTCCCTTAGGATTTAAATAATACCTCTCAAGAAAAATAACGTATTCACACAACAGTAAAACTTTATAGCAGAAGTATGAGTTCCTAATATTTCTAGACTTACTTAATTAAAATTTCTTTTCCTCTTGCTCATGGTCTAAATAGAATAGTAGCTCACATTTCTTAACTATTACGTACGGATAATGTCAGCACTTTCCTGTTTTTTTAATGATGATTAAGTGATTAATAAATGCAACATAATTAGAATTATGGTAGATATTAGCCTGCCGATAAATAAATAAAAATATCTGCTATACTCATTCATGTTGCTCATAAATATTTCCACTCTCTCCTTTCCAGAAAAAATAGAAATTCTCTTCCTTACCCCTTTGATGCTGAGTGACTGGATTTGGAGGTGGGAAAGAAGCCTCTATTATGAATACCAGAACTATTTCTTGGGTGATGGAGTGGGTTATATAACACTGCTGGAAGAGCTGAGGAGATGGTAATTTCCGCCCTGGACACAGTATTCTGTACTGAACGTGGTTAACCAGGTGGTAACATTTAATGTGCACTTGGCTATTTAAGCCTGGGGCTGGAGGGAGATTGGAAGTCACCAGTTTGCAAGTGACTTCTGGGATCATGAGTTTAAAAAAACTCATGGAAGTTCACAGGGAAATGTTCCCATGTGTGAGGATCAAATTCTGAGAAACTTCATAACTTGAGGTTAACCAAAGAGGGGGAAAAAAAAAAGATTAAAATGTTACAGCCACGTTAGGAAGAAAACCTACAGGAGCAAACCAGTATCATAAGATTCAGCACAGAAAATAAAGTTTAAGAGTTCCCTTAACTATTCAGTTACTACCCAGGAAAACAGTACCATTCAATGATAATGCATACAGATAAACTTGTTTTTTGTAAAAGTTTGTTTTCCTTAAATTCATCCATAAGAAAACAATGTTGATTTTTAACATGTCACTGTTTGTTTAAAGTAGGCAAACCTCAGGTTGGACATACAGTGCCTATTGGTGTTCTTTGCAGAAGCAAACTATAACACAAGGTAGATGGCTAAAGAGATTAATATTAATGAGACAGGTTTTGTGGCAACTACTTTGAGATTGAATGTGTGAAGCTCTCGAATTTCTCCTGTGGTACCCAAGAAACCTAAATCATCTTGGGCCGAATCGGTACAGACACATTTTTCATTCCCATAACTGACTGTGAAGATGATATGACTCTTCTAGATGAAACAGCAGGCTGTCTGTGAACCAGTGCTCCAAGGGGCACTTCCCATAGGTATTAATCACGTCAGCCCCTCAGATGTGAAGAACACAGTAAAACAAATGCACAAACTCTGCATGTATGATGTCATTTTAAAAATTATTTATAACTTGTGTTTTGTTAGTTGAAGCCTATTTTATTTGCCGTCCCAAGGATTTATCTGGTCATTTTCTCAAATAGAATGAAGTGTATGGCATTCAAAACACCAATTTTCAAATATTCAGCAGCCATCTTGAAAGTAGAGAAGCAAAATTAAGTACGAATTATGTTCTATTTATAACCTATGCATTTTCCAATGTACCACCAGGTCTATAAAACTTCAGTGTTCACTACCACATGGAACTGTTGTCAAGATTACACACCATAGGTATGTCAAGAATGTGTGTGTCATGGTTTAAAGCACTGGATTTTTGGGCCACATCAACCTTCCTTCCCAGGGCTGATATTAGAAGCCAAGTTTATCTGACTTTCAATTTTACAGAGGAAAAAAGGAAGCATAACTCATCCAAACCCACCCAACTAGAAAATCTAGGAACAAAGAATCAAAGATGAGAAGCTAGGAAATTTATGCTAAAAGCAGTGTTTAGAAATGCTATGACCATATCATGCTTTCGGTAATAAATTACTTCACTGAATTGTCACGGAGGTCAGATCTTGACAAACTGTCATGGGGGGGGGGGTTGTCACAAAATCATTCATTTCTTAATTAGAAAACATTCTGAAAAATGTTTTAGATGAATTTCAGCTCATACTCTGTGCCAGGCATGGGGCTGCAAAGTCAGAAAAGAGGCAGATCTTAGTCTCAAAGAGAAGACGAGACATTGGCCTAAACAAGGTGAAGACCTGACCCCTGATGAGCCCTGTGCGCAAGGAAAGCTGGTTTTCCTTTCCAGATGCTCAAAATCCTTTTTCTTTGTAAGTCAGAGTTATCGCGTGTGAATAGAGAGTAAAAGACCGTGGGGAGAATAAAATATGGATGCCCTGCTTGCTGCTAACGCTCTCAGTAAACGCTTCAGACTTGCTCATTCCTTATAAGGGCACTGTTAAGCTGAAACAAGCTCAAATGGACATGTGAGCCTGTGGCAACTGTTAAATATTCCGGAAGTTTGCAAGCTGGAGAGGAAAACTTCCATGGCTTGAAATCAGCCATCATATGCATGTTGACACCAGAGAAATTGGCAATCACTGGAGCTTTCTTTCCTTTTCCTGGGGAGAGCTAGTTTACTATCTCACCATGGTTTCCAACACATCCATTAATCTGAAGTCCAACAAACACCCATTCTCTATTCCTCTTTTGTTCATTAGGAATCCTGAAAGATGAGGACAGGCTTCCCCCAGGGGATGTGAGGAAGCGGATTCTCATTTTCTTTGCAAATCTGGTGTTTGTTTAAACTCTTTTTGGTCCTGTGAACCACATTTTCTGAGAGAATAAGGGAAGAAATTGGAACCTGATGATTTTTTTCCCCCAATGTAATATGGCCTACTGGATGGACCTGTGTTTGATGAAGCATTACCAGGCATTTGAGAATGAATGAAAACCAGCTCTGCCAAAGGAAACGCTTATGACGATGCCTTCAATGATTTGCTTCTAGTTTTTAACAAATGTCCGTCTTCTACTTCATTCTCTTTACCAGATAATTCAGTCCCAGCAAGAATGGTCATTCATTCTCCCATATGGACAATAAGCTCGGCTCCCTCACTTCTAGTTCAGCCTCACAGCAGAGACACAAGGTGATATGGAGAAACTTGTGTACATTTCCTAGTTTAAGCTAGTTTAACTAGTTCCTAGTTTAAATGGACTAAGTGATACCTCAGGGATCATCCCATTTACAGATAGTTAACAGTCTGACCAAGAATTATTTACCAAAGTCTATGATATTCAGTAATTTCAAGTCTTTTTTGGGGGTGGAGTACAGAGTACTGGGGATCAAACTCAGAGCCCTGCAGTTGCTAGGCAAGTTCTCTTCCACTGAGCTACACCCCTAGTCCCTCAAGACATTTTAAGAGATTAAAAATTATAAAACTTATATACATATATTCACACAAATAACTATCTATACTAAATATTACATAATTTATATTCACTTGGGGAGGTAAGATTAATGAGCACAAAACAATTAGGCAATCATATTTAAATTACAGACTGTATATTAAAATAAGAAATCGGTAGAAGAGGACAGTTTGAGGATGGTAGGAGAATTACAGCCAGCTCAGAGGAAATACAGGAAGCATTTATTTGTTTGTGTTTCTTCTGGAAGATTTAGGGAAGGGGGTTTTAAACGGGAATATAAACTGCAAGGTAAAGGGGAGCAGAAGATGAGAAGGACAGGCCAGGGCCAGGGGACCATGAGGAAACCTGCGAGGCCCTGGTGGAGACACCCTAGGGAGCGAGGGGAATGGTCTTCCTCTCCAGAAATGCGTTTTTAGCTTCCTCTGCACTGAATTCTCACTGCTAGGTCTGGATAGATCTTGTAAAATGACCAAGGAAACCAGCAGTCACTCAGTCACTGAAACTTACACCTGTACCCAAATGCAGCTGGGTTCACCTCTGCAAAGCACTACCCACCTGCCTGGGACTCCAAGGACAAGGAAGGTGGGTGTTTAGCAGATCGCGGTGAGATATCAAAATTAAATGGAAACAAAGTCTTTGTAGCTAGGGAGGAGTGGAGGGGTTGAAGGGAGGGCAGGAGAATGGGGAAAAAATAAGAAGCAAGATAAATCATGTAAAGGTACAAATCCCCAGTGCTGAATGTCATCATACTGTATACCTAAAATGATAAACTTAATAAAAAAAAAATAAAGACTGAAGATAAGCTAGCAGAGAAAAAGGAGATCACGTGAGACTAAGGGAAAGGAAAGAAGAAAAATGATTTCAGATAGTGTTTAAAATTATATACCTAGGATGTCCTAAAATTTGAGGTTTTATGAGGAATGTGTTACTAATAGAATTACTCCTTCAAATAAGCTAGAAAAGTGAATCTGAACCTACATTAATTGGATCTGCCTAAATATGATTTCAGACTACGATTATAACCTGTCTCTAAAATCTTGCTAAGTTCTACCAGACATAACTTGAAACTTTATACTTAATACTCATTCTAAAAGTAGTAATAATACCTATAGGCATTGATTCTCAAACACTGTTGCTTCTTTACTTAGAAATCCTTATGATTCAAATACAAATAGTTTTAACAGATTGTATTTTATGTGTCTTTTTATGACACAAGCAACTACATTTAAATGTGCAAAAACCCTACTCTCTGTGATTTGCATTCTTATATCCCATTACAGAGTTTTCTATTTGAATTTCCATCTGGTCTCTAATATCTCTTTGTGTTTATTATTGCTTTAATGAGATACTCTTGTTTCTACATACCTAGATTTCATTACTATTTGGCAAAAACAGTCTTTACCCAGATTTTACTCACGTAAACACCTTAGGCTTAACCTTGGAGCTTAATGCAGTCTGCCGGTAGATACTTCTAAACCAGTAAAATGGAAAGAAAAACTATTTAAGGTAAACTGTGAGTAAAGGTTAGCCTTTTATCTTTTAAAATCATAACAGACTGCTCCCTTTATAGGATTAATCTTTATCTGTATAATATGTCACTAAAGATTTACAAGATGGACAAATGCATTTGTGCATGTCAGGCTGAAGGAAAGACTGAAAGCGTAAAATAGATCTCTGCGGGTTTTACACTGATGGAAACTGGCAGAGATTAGCTTAATAATTCAGCTCGTACTTAACAATCATGAATGTTATCTTTAATCTGTGCCATCAACTAAAATTTTGTTCAACACATCCATACTCACAAGCTTTTTGTGTGATGTTTGAATACCATTCCTGAAACTCAGATGGAAAGGAGCATTTTGAAGAGAAACTGTGGCCTCTGTCCATTTTAGGGCTGAGTCACCAACAAGCAGACTTCACTGCAGGTTTAGACCACCAACAAAAATGTCTCTAATACTTAAACCAACAGTTTTCAAGTCGAATATAATCTTTTCTGACTTCTCAGCATGGGAGGGTAAATTGACAATGAGCAGTAAATGAGATATTTACTTAGTTGTTTATCTTAATGAACACACAGAGCTTTATTGTGTGCCAGGCATTCTTGGAAGAGTTCTACATGTTATTTCATTTCATCCTAGATGTCATACAGCCCATTTGGGACTTAATGGGAGAATATGGTTAGAAAAAGAGGCTAATGAAGTGTCTCTCGACAGGAGCCCTCTGTATTTTGTTCAGGGTATCTTTAATAATACTAACAACTCTCTGTATTAAGTGCCTCCACAGTGGTGAGCCATTACCTGTATGTCAACTTACGCTCACAGCTACCCTTTAAACAGGCATTATTAACTTTGGGAAAGCAGAGAGTCTTAAGTCTCATGGACGATAATCGCTGGAGCCAGGATCAAGACTCCATAATGTACACATTCACTTTGACTCTCCAACAGGAAATTTTTTAATTCCTCTCTAACACACATTTTGCTTGTTAGCGCTGCCAATATTCCACTCTTTAAGAAGTCAGTGGATCGAGCTCCTTCTATTATAAATATCCTTCTAATCAATCTGTCTCCTCCTCTCTGTCCCTGCTATCAGCATAATGGTTTAAGTACTCATCCCAGCTCACATCTACATGACTATTAACTCCCTCTCTTCAGTCCACTCACCACACTGCCAAAAAGTTACTCTTTAGAAAGCATAAATCTGCTCGTGTCAGTGCTCTGAGTAAAGTGCCTTAAGCCCCCCATGCCCCACTTCCGCTTTCTGAATAAAACTTCACATCTTAACTGTGCCACACAAAACATCTGATGAGATTGACCCTGCAGCCAGGACAGCCTCATTTCTCCTCCTAATACTCCACACTGCCCCCGGCAACACAGACAATACTGCGAGCATGCACCCCCACCCCCACCCCCACCCCTTATGGTAGATGAACTCCTGTCACTTCAATCCTATCACTGCAATGCCTTTGTATTTCTGCAAGCTATCAGGTCTCTGCCAGAATGTCTTTTGTCCCCTTTCCTACAATTCCGACTTGTCCTTCAACACTTACTGAGAGATCCTCCTCCCAGGCGAATCTCCACAGACACCTCTGGCTTAGGTCAGCGGCCTGGCCTTTGTTTTCCTAGACCATCCATCATGCTTTGCACGTGTCTGTGCTCATCACTTGAGTCTGCATTTATTTTCCCAGTTTATGAGCATCCTGACATCCCAGACATAGTGCAAATCACATCCACTGCTGTGACCTCAGTGTCTCAGGGGCTGCCTGAGGAATAGGTCTGGAAGAGATGCAGAATTTGTATGTTTTATACCTTAGCTGCTTCTCCGGATTCCTCATCTTCAGCTGCTGCTCTCTGCTGTATCTTCTGGTATCTTCTGTGCTTGGCTCCTGGTATTTACCCATGAACTTGGTATTGATTTTTTGCCCTGGTCCTAATATCCTAGATCACAGATTAAACACTGTGCTCACACGTCACTTCCAGTATTGACCCTGCACCACAGGTTTTCTCTTATGTCAACCTTGCATCTAGCCAGGTGAACACAGTATTTTTAGGACTCTTCTTTTGGATCACAAACCTAGAAGCCATCGAGCTTCAAACACAATTCTGACAGTTATTAACATCTAGCACGGTGAGTCCAGACTTCCAACAGGAAGGGGGTAGCCTTCTGTTAATAAGCATATGTCACTGTTAAACCTCACAGGAGGTAAGATCATGCATATCTTACCAAACAAAGCTCGCCAGAGACATTAGTAAGTAGTCCAAATTTACAGAGCTAGACAGTCACAAATGTCAGAGCTCCGGCTCACTTTAAATCTTATGCATGCCCAACACAATCTTGCTTGACTTACATGGAGCAAGTATCCTGGAGGTTTTCCACTCTTTGCACAGGAGTACATAAGGCCCTGTATCTGTGGAGACAGAGTAGGGAATGGATATCAAATTTAGTTACATTACCTTCTCCAAGTACGTGACTTGGACTTAACCTTGGAGCTTAATACTGCCAGCCAAGACAGGTGACTTCTGACCCATGCATAGAAAAAGTGAACCATGTTGCAACATGGAGAAGGCAAGCTGAATCTCTGAATGAGTCTGGAGTCTTATTTGTCCATTATTCTGTACAACGATGCCAAGCTCGTTCCTGTGGGGGCAGTGCCAGAGGCTTTACAGCATCATATTAATGAACCAACCACAGCAATCAGAGGAAAATGGGAATTGGGCCTCGACAGAAGGAAACGTCTGTAAGTCACAGAGTACTGTTACTGACAGAATAACTTCCTGCCACTTGCCACGCAAACTCATGCCTCTCTGGAAAGGATGAAAACATCAGAGAGCCGTATGATGTCAAATGATAGGAAGTTCCTCTAAATGTGCAATTTCAGAGTTTCACTCATGCTACACAGGTTGATAACTTTTATAAATGAAATCTGAGTAAAAGCCTGAATTAAATAGTATTTCTGGTATCATCTAAAAAGTACTTGCACCACAAGTTTAACACATTCACAATGGAGCCATAATTCATATGTCTCACTAGTGAGTGGCTTGGACCACCAGTGGCACATGCATGACTATCTGATCAGGAGGGTTTTTACTAATTTTATTAGAAAAAGACCCATAAAAGTGATTAGATCCATTTGTGCCAGCCATGGTACAAGCTGCCCGATGGGACAGTCATGCATGTACCACCAGCGTGTGCATGTTGGTGGGAATATGTTAAAATGTTTAACAGTGTAGGTCTAAACATAGAATTAATTTAGTGATTGAAGGTCTAGGTAAATGGTTATAATTCTCTGAAGGTAATGTAACACACGATAATAATACTAAACACTTCTGAGACTTTGCCGTATAAAGGACAGTCAATGATATAAGTTCATTGAAAATGTGCATATTGAGTAGGTAATAATTTTTTTTTGGTACCAGGGATCGAACTCAGGACCTTTCGCTTGCAAGGCAGGCGGCAGAACCACTGAGCTAAATCCCCGGCCTGAAAATGTACATATTGAACTTTCATTTCATTGAATGTTGTGTGTGTAGTTGAATTTGACTCAAGAGAAACAGTGTGCATAATCTATTTTTGTCCAGGACTGCTGGAGCTAAGAGTGATCTCATGGGCTCCTACCAGGTCTCAGACTAGAAGAGGTATTGGAAATAGTTTCAGAAGAGTGCAGGTTACAGGGAGAAAGGGGCGTTATTACCTGAAAAGTGTGATCTGTGTGATGTTTCATTCTTTCATTTGTAAAATGCAAGAAGGAATGGAACGGGCGGCTTAGATCATATCTCTATGGTCTGCTTTTGCCCTATAATTTTGTCCATGTCCCTATATTTGCCAGATTAGCCCTATTTTGTTCATTTTTCTTAAAGCCATGTTTCCTAATAAGATCTTAGAAATGCTGTGCTGGAAAAATCTCCACAATGAAGAAATGACTATGGTCTTCATTGTGCAGTTCCGCAGCTTCCTCTCCCTCCGCTTCCCTAAATGCTTTGTAGGCCATTGTTGCTTCTGAATATCCCCTCCAGAGACTAAGAGGACGAGATGCAATTATAGTCAATCAGCTTTACTTTATTAAAGTTCTTGGGAAAGTCAGACAGAAGAGAGGTTTGGTATTGAAGGAAACAGTTTCCCATATCAAAAAGCAGTTCTTAATTACCTGAAGTCAAGGAGAGCAGTGGTGTGTATAATCCAAAATGGTGGCTAATCCAAAAACTAGACTGGACTTCGAAATGTATTTCAAATTGCATTTGAATAGATTACGGGGCCTAAAACTTGAGGAGTCCTAAGCTTACTATCTTTCCTGTACACATTTTTCTTCAGACAAAATAGGCCATTGCATGTTAGAGGTTTAAAGCTTTCTTGCACTGGCTGGCAGGTCAAATTAAAGTTAGAAGAAACAGAAATGTGGTAATGTCGACCAACCAAAATAGCTAAGCAAGGCATCCCCAGCAAAATTTAAAACAAGATCATGGATGACATACTCTAGGTAAATATTGCTTGTCGTATGTGGTTATCTGTGAATCCTGTTCTCAGGTGCACTGAATCACTGAAGGTGGAGGGGATGCTCACCTTTTCAAGCTGATGGAAAGGTGAGGAGATACGTCTGCTCTAAGTGTCTGCCTCCCCCTGTGTGCCAGCCTGGAACACTAAGCAAGCCACAGCAGGATGTCTTCAGAAGCTATCTCCAAACAAATTTAGACTTGTCTTACACATGATGAGAGTTATTTATGAAGATTGTATAACAAATAGCTTATAATAGGCATCTCTGTCAGTTGCATTTATAATGAGAAGATCTAATAGAAGAGGTAATTCTTAGCCCATGCTGAGGCTCCAATATCTTTCCATTTTCATCAGTTCAGCCAACTGGGCAGGGAGGTACCACAAAGCTCACTGCCAGTAGGTTTGTGGCCATTTGAATGAAGACCCGGAGAATTAGAAATGCATTAAGATACACACAGCAGGAAAGGTGAGCAGATGTATTTTAGCTGGAAAGGTTAGAATCCAGCAATCATAAGGAGAGACAAGGTACACATTCAGAAATGATGGGTGATATCACATGGAGATCTTTAATGGCTCCTAGTGTGATCTGTTTAACTCATGGATAGAAAGCAAGAAAGATTTAAATAATTAAAAGAAAAGCAGAAGGAAATACATAGAAAACCATACAAATTTTTTCAAAGAGAAACTAAATCTGCCATCTTCCTAAGACAAATAGCAACAATAAAGGACAAAATCTAAATAATTTTAGTGTGACTCCTTTAAAATCTATCAGGGATTTTCTACCTGTGTTGGCCTCAAGGAGACGGGTCATTAACAAGGAATGTAAATTAGGCCATATCCCCAGGGCAGGTAGGATTAACATGTAGTTGTGGTGCTGCAGAGAGTTTAGCATTGCAACAACCGAAGCAGAAAAGAAAAACATTAAAGTGCAATCTGAAAGACAGAAAAGAAAATTATTTTCTTATTTTTTCCAAAAATATGGTTTTTAAAAAATATAAGACTTTATTTGAAAACTTGTGATTTTTTTTTTTTTTTACTTCATAAATGTGAACCACCTCCCGTGATTACTGTGATGTGGCAGCTTGAAACAAATTTTGTTTTCTATTTTACTCCTATGTAAGTTACCCCGGGGAGAAGGTTTATTTTGTTAGGCTGAAGTGCCGCTTCATTCTTCATTCATTCATTCACTCAGATGTATCAGACATTATTCTGGTTTTAGGAGTTGCGCAAATACACAGGAGAGGGTCACAGTCATGGTGTGTCTGCTGGCACACGTGTGGAAGGGACAGGTGTGACATCAGAAGCAGAGACATATTGATTAAAATTACCTGTAAGTGGAGATGGCATGAATGGAGGTGATCATTTCTACATGTGATGAGCTACATCAAGGAATTCATTCATGAACACTTACTCTTACAAACTCTCTATCAAAATTGTTTGCCAATTATCTTTTCTTCAGAAAGGACAAGAAGTCAAAATTCTCATGAAACATTTAAAAAATGTTTAATTTTTTTAAATGGGTAAAATTGTTTATAAATAGATTTTCAAAAATATGTAACAGCTGTTTTCAGCTGTCGTCAATATATGCACACATACATGAAATTTTCATTCCTCCTACCATCTGCTTTTCTTCCATGGCATTAACATTTAATCAGCATGCACCTTGTTCACCAGAAGGTGTAGAAAAGTTCATGGGGAGCAGAGCACTTCGAGCATTTTCCCTCATAGATTCTTAGCTGCTCTTCTAATTTTCATATTCAGAAACAACCCTTCATCAAAAATGATCCATGTGTTCAATAAGCAAGTCTAGAATTCAGTTTGTCCTCTCCTGTGCTTCCTTGTCATTTCTTTTCGGCTTTGGTGAACAAACTATATTACTGCCACCTTCTCCCCTTCTTCCCCCTCCGGAGGAAAGTTTCCCATGTGTTAAACAGAGCACAGTTGTGTAATGTGTGTTGGGGGTGTGAGGAGTGAAAAAGGGAAAAAGAGAAAGTGCAGCAGTGTGCAAACACGCGTATTGTACACAGCCATACTTGAAGCCACAGTCTTCCAGACAGTCATAAACAGAGAGATAGAAATGAACGCGAGGTGGAGAAACACACCATGCATAGTCAGAGGGGTCAGAGAACAAGGCAGCTCCAAACCCAGTCTACAGAACATCTTCATTAAAAGGGCATTTTAATAGTCAATTCTGCTTTTCTTTGTATGCATTTTCTCCCTTCTGTTTATTTTCTTTACCAAAGTCACAGCAAGGGCTGTGCTGAGCTTCCAGTTCATCTGAGCTGCTCAGTGCATGCCCAGACAGCAAGAAAATGGTTTCTCTGGCAACGGGAATTATGCGAAACCTCTGTGTCCTCCCCCACCCTCCATCTGATTGCTATTCACTGAAGCTGTTCACATATAGGCAACAATGAGGCACTGGAACTCTAATGAGCAATTCAAATCTATGGAGCTAAGTCATGGAGGCGGGCGCTGTGAGGACCCTCATTTCCGGTGGATGGAGGAGCAGGGGCTGCCCAGCACATGCTATCCTATTATTCCAAGAGCCAGGCACTGTCAGCAAACAGCCCCAGAGACCAAATGAGGTGCATATCAGAAATATGAAGCATATATACAATTTATTTCCATCACACCAGCAGGGACACACAAAGCTTCCAGGTGCTAACTCAGCTTTGAATTGTCCAAATGAGCTAAGGCATGGAAGTCAGAAGGAGTTAGAACACCCTCACTTTATGCCTGGAGCCCTAGAGGGAATGGCAGGAGCTTTGGTGAAATCGCTGTGAATGTCAGCTTCTTTATTTCTAGGGAATCATCCTTTCTCTGGACAAGTCTTAGAGTTTTGCGTTTAGGCTTTGCAAACCCTCCCCAGTTAAGGAGATGTCTGCATTGTCCACACTTCTCTGCAGCCTTTGTTTAGGCGCCAGTCCTGTATTCCGCATTGGGGCCAAGGTTGATATTCATTCAGATGTTTTAATCAAATAGGGATTGATTTGCTTTGAGGAGAAAGGGCCGAGAAGCAAATTAGCCTTGTTCTTTAGGCACTGGGAGAAGGTGGGAGAAGGAATCCACTCTTCTTCAGCTTCAGTAAGGACGAAATAAGTGCAAGAAATATACTCAGTAACATAAAGCAGAAAGCACAGTGAATGACTCCCGGACAGCTTTCAGAATCACTGTCCTGGAAGCTGGTGAAGGAAAAAACAATTTTTTGCTCAGCTGTCTAGAATATCTCAGTATAATTTACCTAGAAAGAGGTGAATCTTTAAGGTTTCCTTGGTTTTATGACCATACATTTAGCCTTTTCAGCAACAGGAAATGTCTCTTTGCAGAAATCCTTAACCTCAATTTACATGATACAGCATTTGAACAATAACTCACTGAAGGTCCATTTTAAATATGTAAAAGTTAACTTCTAGTTAAAGTGCTAATTAATTAGTGAACAGAAGGATTATCCTAATGACATATATATATATACATATATATATGTATATATATATATGTCGACTAGCTAACAAAAAGCAGAGGGAGCAAAGCTGCAAAAGGCAAAGGTAAAAGCAAAATAATAGTATAACAATGACTTCATGTTGTAATAAAGCTTTCACCTTAATGAAGTAATTTAAACATTTTCAAAGAACTGGCAATATTCCATGACATAGAAATACCCACTATATACAGCAAAAATTTGGAGAGTAAATACAAAATATGAGTCCTACACTGAAGGAATGCCCACTGAAGCAATAATATTGGGAATTCTGCATCTAGTTGCAGAGCTTGCAGGAACAGAACACCTTAGAACCCCAATTCTACTCCAGATGGAAAATGGAGACTCAACATTCCTTCCTAAAAACAAATCACACACTTGAGACTAAGACTTTGCGCACCTAGGTACTGCTTCTGAGGAGAAAAAAATCAACTCTGAGTTTGTAAATGCGGTGCCTTCTGCAAATAGTGCCTGGTGTAACGAACATGGAGTTACAGAAGTTTTCAAGGAAGTTCTAAGCTGATTTGGAGCTCCTGTCCAGTGGAAACACTTTAAATTATTACTTTCTCTTTGTGTTATTTTCTTGATTCTATTTATGAAATTCCACTCCTCCTTGTTCCAGGAAGAGCTGAGAGAGCTTAAGATTAGTGTGCATGTGTGACAACAGTGTGTCCTTTAAGTAGAAAATTGTCTAGGATTAGGCAAACATCTTGATAAGGCACTTTTGATAGAGTATGAGCCAAGAACATGTGACAGTAGGGTAAAGAGGAATAGAAGATGGGAAAACTATTGCTACGGTAGAAATTAAAGAGAGTTTAGGGGGTAGGGTAGAGTTAAAAAAAAGAAAGAAGAAAGGCAGGGAGACTTATAAAAACTAAGAATTGGGGACATCTATTTAATTAAGTCAATGGTATTTTTCATATCTTACTCATAATCCAGAACAGTGTACTACATTCATGTTGCTGAGCACACTGGCACTGAAGGAAATATGAAAATGGTATATGCTTAAGGAAAAGACACATTCCATGAGGGTACACACTAGTGCAGAGACAGAGAGCAGACAATAAATAAGCTGCCGAGAAAGGTAGTTGGAGACAGGGACAAGGAGAGAAATCTCCGGAATGGTACTGGGCCTCGCGGGGGCCTGAGCTAGGAGCCTAAGCCAATTTTATTTAGAGCTCAAAGGTAAGATAATCTATAGCTTACACCACAAAGCACACACAGCCATACAATAAACAGAGAGAGATTGGAATTTTTAAAACTAGAAACAAGGAAATATGTCATTGAATAGGAGGTCAAAGTCTGGGAAAATAAATATGGCATGCTTATGAATGGGGTCTATCTATTTGGGTAATATGGAAGGAACGGACTGGCCTCAGGGGCTCACTGGTGAATTTAAGTTGCAAGCTTCCACAATCTGTTTGGCATCACCTGGACCCGAATCATGGGTGCCCTGGAGCTTTCTGCACACCAGCTGTCCCTGACCTTAGGCGACTGGGTCAAACCATTTAAGCCTCCACATTCTCCTTTCCTATAAACAAGGATTGTATGATCCATTTCACACATACACTAAAATTCTTCATTTTCATTTAGTACATGCGAATGCCAAGCTGCAACTTCATGACTCTTAGTTTAATTCTTGTGATAATTCTTTGAAGTATTATATTCTCATTGGGCATCTCATTGTCAACGGAAGTTAAATAACTTTTCTAAGCACAAAGATTATGAATATTAGAGCCACTAGAATGGCCCATTGGTACTGATGGTAGGAATATTAGCAAAGAGAGTGAAAGCCGTAACTCTGAATTTTCTATTACTGACTTATTTATTACAGGAAATCCCAAGATACCTCTGTAGTAATGAATTCTTTGTAAACTTTCCTTCTGGTCATTTTACATGTTTTTCCCCACAATTTCTTTATTTCATTTGACAAGGGTGGAATGCCTTACTCATTTATCATCATTAGTTCAATTCTTATTAGAGTACCAGCTAATTCATCTTGTTAGTTAATGGGAACTAGGTCTGAGACTTGGCAGGAACCAAGCCTATTCCTAAAATGACAAAAACATTAACACTGGTCCACCGTCACCATGGACTGGCAGAAAGAAATCCCGCTGTACAGGAGTAATGAATGTAGAGCCACAGCACATGTGCAGCTTCATGAGCCAAGCCCAGGAGGAGCTCAGAAGGCCCATCTCCCACCTGGGCCCACAGGGGACCCCGGGGACAGGGGGTGTCTGCCAGATCCACTGCCCAACTACACAACAATAGCAGGGTCTCCGTGGCCCTGGAAACCCTTGCCATTCCACTGTCCTATAATCTGAGTCTCCGTCACCATTTGGAGAAGAAGTATGGACTAACACTATAATACACAGGCTAACAACTGATTGATAAAGTGCAGGCTAACAAAGTAATGAAGGCCTGTGTTCGTGTGTTGGGTAACACACTGAGCATTAGAAATGCCACATCTTGGGCTGGGGATTTAGCTCAGTGGTTTCGCCGCCTGCTGTGCATGCGCAAGGACCGAAGTTCGATCCCCGGTACCAAAAAAAAAAAAAAAAGAGAAATGCCACTTCTCCCTGGGAGAAAGCAAAATGAATGCCTACATGACCTGAAAAATACAATGCCTGTAGCATCCCAACATTCTGAAGAACCAATTTCCCTGTGCCTACTACATGAACCAATTAACACAATGTTAAACCCACGAGTAAGGTTTGTATAAATTCAAGAGTCTGCCTTATGCTATTTTAAAGAGTTTTACATTCTATAAACACTTGAAATCTTGTATTTATTCTATGTCCAAACAAAATAGTACCCAATTGTTTTTTTCTAGTGCCATAACCTCAAGTTTCTCAATTTGCTTTATTAAGTTTGAAGGAAAAAAGAAAAAGAAAAAATAACCCACTCTAATTGATCTTCAAATAACATAAGCATTGTGTTGGCAGGCTTTATAAAAGCATGTTCTCCAGAAGTTTACAAGAACTAAGCTTTCATTGTAGGTATTATGGGTCAAAGTGAGTGATGGAAAGTCTTCCATTTAAAAAATCATTTAGGGCTGGGGATTTAGCTCAGTGGTTCCGCCGCCTCCCTTGCAAGCAAGCGCAAGGTTCCAAGTTCCAACCCCAGTACCAAAAAAACCCACATTTAGATAGAATGACTACAGCTTGCTGGGGTCATGCAGGATCTTGCTAAAAGAAAACAGTCAAGGTGCAACCCTCTTGCTTTCAAACACAAAGGTCGGGCCAAGCGCTTGGAATCCTGTTGCTGCTAATAACAGCTCTTTCTATGCATTAAACTTGTCGCACCAGCCCAGATGTTTGACATATGAGAGGCCTGGCTGTAGAGCTCTCAATAGTTCCATTACAGGGCACTTAGTCTCCAAAGACTCTGCTCTTGTGGACAGAATTTAATTTGGACCATTTTTCTAGGTGGTAGATTTTTGTGATTAATGTCTCCAAATAGGTTAAAAGGTTAAATAACACTGATGACTCCAATTTAGTGTATGCACTGTACTTCCACTGTATATAATTCATCAGAGTTTTAGTTATCTTAAACATTTAGTTAAACTTACTTTTCACTGGCCAAACACTCAGAATCTTTACAAATCATATCAAATAGCTTCATTTCTATAGTTAGAAGAATCAGCTACCACAGTGCTGTGGTTAAATGAAATTATCTAAAATGAAGATAAATTCTTTATGTAAATATGTCAAAATATATCTAATTAACTCTACATAGAATTATTAAAACTATGCCTTTCTGGAGAGAGAAATTTAGAAGCGACTTCTGGAAAAACACAGCAGTGACAGCTGGTAATGTGACTTTATTTTTTCTATGAAACTGTAAAGAGTAGGCATGAGGACTGATTGGTGGCTGCCCATAGTCCCATCACACAACACAGGTGCCTATTAACTCATTTAATCCTCCCAGCAAACCCTTGAGATGGGGGCTACTCCTGTTCTCATCATATCGATGAGACCACCACCGAGGTCAGAAAATACCTTGCCAGGGTTTAAATCTGGGTAGTCTAGATCTGGCATCAGTCCTTTCACCTGCTATTTGTATAATTTGTTTAGATGGATAATTTATATTTACAAAGTATTATTCATGCTATATCAGGAGGCTCTTTTACATTTGATGATGAATCCCATGCCAAATGGTCTAGTTTATTTCACAGAATTCCACCAAATATGATGCAGTTTACTAAAGCATTAACTGTCATGGGAAAAGATGTTTCTGAATCACTCACACCCTGGGGAAACTGCATGCCATTTTAATTCAAAGTTCACAGAGATTAATTTCTAAAGTGTAAGTTGAAATAAATATTTCCCTCAACAGAAAACTAATCAACTTTTATTTCTTGAAGGTAAGCAAGATCAGATAGACATCCCTTGGATCTAACTTGTAATTCCAGAAAGGCAAAGAAAGAGAGCAAGCGTGATGAAGAAGCAAGTCTGGTTCTTCTGGGAAAATACAGTGATTTAATCCAAGATATTACGTCAGGGGGGTCACCATATCACTGGTGAAAAAATCTAAAATGGAACTACAGGACTAGAGCGCCTGACTATTGTTCTGGAACTAAAATATCATAGAAGAAAAAAGATTTGAATCTGATGCTTTCAAAGCTAATATCTGATATTAACCCTATTAAAGCAATTGCTTAGATCTGTATCACATTAACCAAGAAAGAGAATCTTTTACATTCTTATTCTTGTCACCCAGAACCAGATCCTTCCATGACGGAGTCCTCTGGGATAAAACCTGAATTTTTGTACGATGTCTCTTAGGTCACCCAAGCGATAATGTACAAAAGTGTATACCCAGGAAACCATGAGGTCCCTTAGCCCCTAAGTACCTATCAGAGAATGCCTAAGGTACCACAAGAGCCAATCTGAAACAACCTTAATGATTTTGTAGGTTTTTAAAAAAATCAATACTGTACCTGTTTATTTGTTAACAGTATTTTGCCACATATTTGAGTTACTGGATACTTTAGCTTTCATTAATAGAGGTTAAATACTCTTTTATCACAAAGGTGTGGCCCAGGTGAATAAAAATTTTTGAAAGGAACATTTTGAAATCTTTTATTTTGCATTTATCTTGAAATTAAATTCAGTCTGCCATTCATTTTGAATTTTTTGAACTTAAATTATGAGAACTCTGCAAACAATTCATAAGGAAGATACTCTAAAGAACTCATAAAGATGGTAGGTTTATATTAAGGAATTAGTTTTATCAAGACTAAAGAGAGATTTTTCTAGATAAGTGTTTTAGCTATCAGCCAAGGCTAACTTATATAATTTCCAACTCTATGAATGTAGATAAATGAAAGTAGTAATTTTAGTTTTTGTTCGAAATGAGAAAAATGTGATGTAGATTGAAGTAATAATATTCTAAAATCAGATTCAAGAAACTTACATCAAATAGCTGACATAAACATCCAGCAAACTACATTGTTGAAATTTTAATAAAATGTACTATGTAATCTATTATAACTTTTAGGGATAACAAAACATAGAAGAAGCTATTTCATTCATAAAATAAAACTTGGCTCAAGGAAATAGTGTATGTAATTAACCTATATAAGGAAGTTCTTTGGTGTTGCAATTGTTAACATAATTTTTAATAAGTGTATCTTATTCTGCTCTTAAATATGTGATTGTCTCATTTGAATGTATTGTTTAATCTGGTAAATATATAATAAATGTCTGTAATGATACAGAAACAAAACAGTGTAATTTTACTATTGTAGCTAATTTTCCATTAAAAAAACTAAAAATTTGATTTGTGGAAAGGTTAATATATTTGGTCATAACAATGTCAGAAGGGGATGGCGTATTTTTAATCCATTGTTTGTCATATTTCTTCAGGAAGTAAGTTTCAAAATACTGTTTTATGGATCTAATACATAAAGACAAGAATTGTCCTCAAACATTTTTGAAAGTTTATTCATAATCATTATATTCATATTCACCTTTCAATGTTCAAATGGAGCAAAACAAAGAACTTGCATCAAACACGCTACTTTCATTAGAGTTACTTATTCAAGATTGTAGCCCTAGGAATGGACATCTTAAAGCTCAGAGAAGCTCAGAATTGTCTCTTACTTTTCAGGCACAATACCATAATGGCCAAACATCGGTCACAGTGTTAAGCAAGAAGACCCAAGTTTGCTGGAGATGTAGCTTAGGGTTAGAGCACTCGGCTAGCATGTATGGGACCTGAATCCACTCCCTACTACAAGGGGATCAAAAAAAAAAAAAGATATAAGCTAGATTTAACATATATCTAAAACAACTTCTGTTAAATGATTCAACATGAATGATATTAGGAAAGTTAATGCATTTGTTTCTTAGATAAACTGTCCAAGAATCTTGAGCTACTTTTTGTGTGTGTGTGAGAATCCCTGAGGGAAGTTAAAGCTGAGAACTTCTGTTTAGTAAAACTAATCAAGAGTAGCCTAAAACCAGAAGGTGTAGCCCTGCTTAAGCCACAAAGCTTAATCACAGGATGATATAATCATACAGCTACTTATATTTGGCTTAAGTAGTTCAGCCCTCTCATATTAAAGGGAAGGAAAAAAACTAAGAAAAATGAAGAATTACCCATGAACACTTGGGATAGCACAGTAACAAACATAAAATTATAAATAAATCTCTGGCTTTCTGATTATATGTTTTCTATTAAGCACTGCAGTCATCAAGGAAGTAGCCATACATATAAAATGCACAATTAATCTTTTAAATACTTTCCTGACATTGTTTCAATCTGATATTTTTCTGTTATGAAGAAAAAACAAGTTTCTATTTTCTTCTGTCTGCCTGTTTGTATTATCTATCTATATATTTTGGTTACTGAATCAAATTCAATGATTAGATTCAATGTTGGCCTTACGGAGAAATTTGATTTGGTTCTCCTCCAGTTTAGTTTGGAAGCAGAATCATGGAGAGAACTGAGTTCGTGAACTGAACTTTAGCTAATGAAATATATTTATTCATATTCCTCGAATCTACCAACATTCTCTGAGAACTTCATAAACCAAGGGGCATTCATAGGCTAAGTAAACTGAGACTGGGGGATTTATATATTTAAGAGGAGCCAAAGGTGACCACCTGAGGCCACCATGTGACTTACTATGTGATGCAAAACACCCCCACCCCAGCAGGCCTCCTTCAGGGGGAGAAGCAATGACAGTATCATGAGGAATGTGGTACTTGAGATGCTTCTGAAAAATGGATAAAATTTGGGTATGCAGAGACAGGGTGAAAAGGGCAGCTCAGAAAAGGAAAGAGAAAAGTCAGGAGCAAGAAGGCCACCGCATGGTAATGTGCAGGAAGCCAAGGTGTGGAGTTTGCATTCCCAGGGGCAACATTTCCCCTCGCCGGGCCACCGGGCCGCTGGGCCTGGTTCAGAGCAGAGGCCAGAGATGGAAGGCAGTAAGAGGGTGGGCTTAGATGAGTCGTAGATGACAGGGCCTGGGGAAGGTACCGGAGTTGCAGCTGGCAGGAAAGCGATGAACAGGGGATTTCAGGTAGTATGCGCACTCTACAAGAGAGAAAGGGCAGCAGCTGGGTAGGGGAGTTTGCCAAACCGGACATCTGCCACTCTGTACCACAGCATGGGGTCCTGTGTCTGGGTCCTGGGTTCTCCTTCCAGTCCTTGGTTCACTGCTTGTGTTGGGGGAAGGAGTGGAAAGGTAACTTGAGCAGGTGGGCTTCTTGGAGGGGCAGGGGCCGACTCTGCAGGGCGTCCCTGGCAGGTGACCTGTCCTGTGAGGCAGTTCCAGGGCTCTGGCGTCACCCTGAGACACAGGCCGGCCACGACTGAGTGCCACCTTCTGCACCGCTCCCCACTGGCGCTTTTGTGCAGGGATCAGAAGGTATCATCACAAGGATCAGAGACTGCACGGCCTTGAGTCCACAGAGGAGACTCACGCTAAGTGCCGAAGCATTTCTCACGTTTCATATTCAACGAAATATCCTGAAATGTTCAAAGGAAAAAATCAGAAAACTTAAAGAAGAAAGAGCAACTTATGAAGAAAGAATAACTAAATTTTCTGAAAAATATGGCAGGTGCTTAACAATTTACCATTTTTACAAAGTGTTAACTCTCAGGGCTCTTAGGGCCCTGTTAGTAAGTTAATGTATACATGCACCCAAAGGTGAATTAAAAGACCTAAAATTGGCTCATGCTTATGCATGGGTTTTGGAGCACCAAGAATATTATGACAGAGCTACAATATTTTGACCTTAACCTTTGAACAAGTCAGGTGTATGTATTGCTCCCTTTCTGGACCTCCCACTGGACTTGTTAAAAATGTCTGTTCTGTAATTTATAACATTAATTCTACAGCTGTTTAGTTAGTAGTATCTATATGTCTGGTCTGAATGTCAGGGATAAAAAGTTAAGTGAGACACAGCTCATAACTCAGTCCTTTGGTTAATTATGGATTTTACTAGCTACCTGATAGCTAGAGTCCCCCCTCTTAAGAAGGATTTTGTCATTATCTTTAAATGTTTATAATCTAGACTTTTAATAAAACTATTCAAAAATTATGTTGAAGTTAATATTAAGGTTAAAAAATCATTTGGTTAGCAACATTCATACTTAAATTTTTTAGCTCAAAAAGCAATACATTCTGGTACTGAGGACTGAATTCTGGGCCTTTGCATTGAGCTACATTCTCAGTTTTTGTGTTTTTTTTGGTACCGGGGATGGATCTCGGGTCCTTGAGCTTGCGCAGCAGGCAGCGAAAACACTGAGCTAAATCCCTGGCCCTCTCAGTTCTTTTTTATCTTTTATTTTGAGACAGTATCTTGCTAAGTCACTACATTGCCCAGGCAGGGCTGTGGTTTGCAATCCTCCTGCTTCAGCCTCCTAGGGTAAAAGAATTACAGGCATGTACCACTACATCCGGCTCACAATCTTCTATTTTTTGGTGTTTCTTGTTTGATTCTTGGAATAAATACAATAAGTGGCTGCTAATACCAGTTAATTACTTCACCAGTGTACAAAACAGCGACTTGAGTTTCCCAAAGAGTCCTTACATTGTCACTTAGGAACAGAGAAGGTTTCTGGTTTCACAATGTGTCTCATACTTCAGGGACCATTCCACCATCACGTAGCTAATTTTTCGGAGAAATAACAGAGGGGACTCTTGTTAGTTTAGAATATCATTTCATGTTTTCTGTTGTTATTTTAGTTTTTTCCATGTCTATAAAACTAAGTGTTAGGAATGGCTTTGGGATCTTTGAATATTATCAATTAGATCTGTCAATGCTACAGTTGAAATATATCTACATCTCCATCTGGTTGGAGCCCAATAAATTTTAAGTGGTTAGATTCATACATCTTTCCTATAGCGTCCACATTGGACAGAAGAACAATTCAAATGAAAATATGAAGTATGATAAAATATAAGCCAAATTAGAAAACAACTTTGTATCGTTTTCCTTAAATTGAAGGTCGAGAAAAGGGGAGAGGGCAGGGGAGAGGTAAGGTAACTGTTCAAATTAGTATCATAAAGTCACATTTAAAGTATAAAGTGGCTTCAACCTAAAGTAATATAGAGGAAAATATTTCTTTCAAATAATGAAGCAATCTAGAGTGCAGTTCTGAAAACTGATGCACTGTAATATGGCAGTTCAGCGTAACTATGAATTTCAACTCACAGTTGCATAATATTGCTATGAGTTATGGGACAAATGAAAATATGGGGAACTACATAATGTGTACCAACAGTAGTTGATAAGAAGAGTATCTTTCAAGGCATTCTTTTAAAAATTCACTTTTCACTTTCTCCTTTCTTAGATGATTACAAAATTCTTAGTTTTTTTAAATTTTTGGTATTTTTGGAAGAGTACATGTTGATATTTAAATAATTCTATTATCTGAAACATATGAAGTCTCCTGAGCATATCTCATGAAATCAGCACTTTGGTATTGGCGTGCACTAATGTACCTATGTATCAGCCCCTTTTCTTGTCCCCGAACATGGCCTTAACTTGGCCCAAATAAATTAAAGTTCTGAGTCACGTGGAAGGAATAACTATTTGGTAAACCAGTTAGTTAGGGAGTGGCGGAGAGAAAGCAAGAGGAAGTGGCAGAGAAAGGTGGAAGAAATGGCAGTTATGATATTGTACATCTATAAAGAAACAGACTGAGGGAGGCTGGGGTTGTGTCTTCCACTGCAGATGCCACCTGGGCATACATTACCTGATCCTTACTATATGCACATTATGATGCTAAGAGCAGCCTTTATTATACTCCACGTGTCCATAGAGATACCATGAAATGTAATATGATCCTATTCATTAGAGTTTGGTGTGACTGAGACCTGCCAGGGCTATTGCATGGTTCTTTATTAAGGAAGAACTTTCTTGGATGCGAATGCACAAGTCCTAGGCTGCAAACTACCACCACGACCACCACAAAAACAAAAATACACCAGCTTCTTATTTTAAGACACAGTCAAGGTATACAAACATTCCTTGTTTAATGACTCAACTATTTTATGGCTTACAACCCGCTGCTTGGACTTGTGACCAGTATTCAGGCTTACCGTACAAGCAGGTTTGTGAGTGGCAGTGGGGCCTTACGGTGGCTTCTTGTACGGTACAGTGCTGTAACTTCTGCTGACTGTACTGTACAGTACAGCACTCTAGCTTTATGTTCTGTTATGCATTACAGTACTGCAGGTTAGCATTATGCAAATAAAAGCAAAGTCATCAAGCTGGAGTTCCCTTTGACCATTTCTTTGTTCTGAATACTGTGACATACAAGTCCTCATTTAGTGACAAATTCATTTAACCACCTAGTCACAGGAACAAAAGTTGGTCATTAAATGAGAAATGACTGTGCGGAAACCATGAAAGTTACTATGTGGAGGGTACTATGGGGTTTAAAGAATGCCTTGGTCAGAGGTTATGGAGTAGAAACTCTGACAGCTGATCAAATCATGCTTGCTGTGAAACACTGATACTCCATGGGTTCATTTGCCTCCCTCCAAAAAATTATGCATCTGTTATCTTTGAGTCCACTTATTTATTCCACATATGTTTAATGAGAACCCAACCTTGCTTGCTAGGAGTTTATTGTCCGGTGACCGAAAGTAACAGTGAGAACACAGTGTAAAATCAGCCTGTGGAAAATGGTAGGAAGAAAAGCAGAGACCTATGGAAATGGACCTAGAGGAACAGTGACAGAGAGGTGCTGCTTGCAGGTACAGAAGTTAGGAAAAGCTGAAGAAGGTGACAATTGAGGGAACTTATAATTAGGTGCTGTCCCCTTTGATTCCATGCTCAGTCTGCTCTTAAACTTTTGTGTGTATAAACAGATCACTTGAGAATAATCTGCATGTTCATTCTTTGCAAGGTCTGGCAGCAGTACTTGATGAATTAAACAATTTAAATATTAAATACAAAATAAATCATCGAAAGATGAAAAGGAACTTTAGTCCAGATTGTAGAATTAATATTAAGCCGAGAGCCCCATTAAAGCACTTTCCCTCATGTTCATTCAAAGTATTACTTTCAGTATCAACCATATGCTTACCCTACAAAGTAGCCGTAAATGGGATGCATGATGGATTCCACCTTATGAAGCTCAACTTCTACTGGGGAATCTACTCATGTAGATGAGAGAGAGATATCAAACATTCTTTATCTCGAATCGTCACAGATGGAGTTACACATACTGAAATTGGTGTCTGTCTTCCTCTCGTCCTCTTTCCCATGCACAGGAACGATTCCCTTTATTCTTCCTTTCTGGGAAGAGCTCGTAGTATTTTTGCACAAGGTTTAGCTAGTTCTTAGACTTCTGCTTACTGAAAAGGGGTAAGAATCGAGATTACACAGTAGATGTAGAGTTTTGGCGCAGGCCATGGTCACAATCTCGCTGCTTGACACAGCTCCGGTGAAACCGAGGCTGTGGCTAAAACCCCGACTCTGTCCTTTGCTTTTGCTTTCCACGGCAGTGATTCCCTCGGTGCTGTACTCCCCGGGAGATCACTGAAAGGATAAAAGTCAGTACTCCGGAGATGGTTACTAGGCCGGGATTACAGGAAGAAGCTGTAAATCCATTTACAGAAAAGCCCCTCACTCATGCCTCCATGAGTAGTGGGGACGTGACATCCATAAGCCCTGACTGCACAAAGGTAAACTGGGACATCCACAAATTCATGACGCAGTTAGGGCTCTTGGAAATGCTGGGTACTTCCAAGACTCGGACAAATGGTGAGGCCCTGACTGCTTTAAGCCCACAACTATTTGCAGCAAAACAGGGATCTCGGTCCATAGAAAATAAAGGAAAGTATGGGCCTGTCCCAACGGCTGAGCCCCCTCCCAATGTAGCTTACAGGTGGAACATTATGATGCCCACCAAAAGGAACAAATTCCATACAACGTTTACCCAGATTAGATTTACCCCTGCCATATGACAAATACTGCTTATGAGAGGAGTTAAAGAAAGATGAACAAAAGAAAGGAAAAAATAAGGCGCCCCACAGTCTGGCACCTGGTCACCCTTGGCCAACACCTGCAGGGCACACAACAATGAGATCTGATGAAACTTGGCCTAATGACGTAGTCTGACCTTTGTAAAGTGCTTCTTGTTCCTCAAATGTAAATCTGATAAGTTAGCAAGAGTTCACGTAGCAAACGGAGGAGTATTTAGAACTGGGTGGTCTAAAATACTTTTTTAGATGATATCAGCTTTTCTTTAACTCTGTATGAAAACACACTGTGTATGGACCCACGTGCTTACCAAAGCTTTGTGTAATCAAAACATATATAAGTAAAGTAATTTTGGTATAACTCAGACAGAGAAGCTGAGCTGCCGACCCTCCACTCAGTGTCTGTTTCATTCTCTCATCGCCGACTCCACACCTCCTCTCAGGACCTGAACCCGCTGGAGCTGGACTCCAGCAGAGTTTCCCAGTCATACCAGTATCAGTCCCTTGTAATGATATAGGCAGTATAACAAAATTACATATGCTTTGTAGAATCTTTACAATATGTTAGGTTCTTCATATATACTAAACTATTTACTTGTACCCCAACTATGTTGAGTATCTTTTACTGGTGAGTAAATAAAGCTAGGAGAGGAAAGACCATGTAATTGAGAGCAGGGAAATCTGACTCAGAAGACATATTAATCTAGTGCCAATATTTGCACCATAGACATTAAGAACAAGGTGAGAACAGGAAAAGGCTGAATCAGATGTTCCTTTATCTCATGAAAGATCAATGGGATAAAGCTGAGTTAGCAGAAAATAATAGGTAAAAGAATTTGAGAAGCATGCCTGGGCATAGCCCACTCAAACCATGTTGAAGCGAGAAGGCATCTGCCCAATAGGCTCCTACTCCTATAGTTTCATTCATTTATTCATTCTACGATACATTTTTCACTGTTAATGTGTCCTCGATGCCACTCTAGATGCTGACAGAGCATTGGACAAGATCCACAAGGGCCCTTGTCCTCGTGAAATTTGCAGATGCCAGGAATTCTATCGAGGGAGAATTAAACTACTTACATAACCTCATTAGAGTTACGAGACTCACATTATTCCAAATATATGTTGCCTGGTAATATGACTATGACTAGCTGTCTACTTACATCTTTCATAGGAGAAGTCAGTGTTCTTGACAAACTAAGAATTCTGATCTACATTACAACCACCTGCCTCAAAGAAAGCAATAAAGAGGTAGATTTATTTACACAGAGAGAAATCAAACGGTGAATAAAATGACAAAACATAAAATTTAAAACTTTCAAGGTTTAGGACAAGACCTGGTCAATGGTAAATTCACTAACGTTATGCTGTCCTGTGAAACTGATTGACCTAGCCAGCTAAGTACTCCAAATATTCACTGGAGCATTTCACTGTCATCTTTTAGATCAATTAAGCCCAACACAAATTACAAAATAAACATAGAAAATTTAAAGTTAGATATGTTTCCTATTAAAAATTTATTAAAGTTATCTGATTAGAGTTATTTGCACTTCATATTCAAGAAAAGTACTGTGCACATTCAAAGTAATCTTCTAAATTTAGATCTTAATCCCCATAGTTACCATCTTGCATACTATGAACATGATAAATAGATAAATAGATTTCTCCCTTTTATGATTTCCTCCAATGACTCAAAACAAGTTAATACTTTCCTAGCCATTAGGGCTCAACAGGAACTAATTTCACAAATTTAAAATGCTGAATGGGCCCAAAGTACCTTATTTCCAAGCCATTAATACTAAGCCAAAAAGAGACATGATTGAAATTTTTAAAGAATCAGCTGGCTTTACAGAAGGACATTCTAACTGATTATTCATTAATTATATGTCCAAAATCGCTTGTTTTCAGTATTACAGAATTTTAAAATAAAATTTTAAAAAAACCTTCTAACATAAAAAACTTCTAACATAGGAAGTTTAAAAATCATTGAAATAGTGAAGGCGTATACCACAAAGATGCGTTAAGTTCAATAATAAACTTCATGTATTCTCAGGGGGGCAAGGTGATTTTTAAAACAATAGTTTAACACTAGCATAGTTATATAATACCATATAGTTTTTATGTAACGGTCTCTGAACTGAAACAGACAAATGTGAACGTTCATTAAATTTACTGTGAGGGTGAAGAAGTGATGAGTGAAGCATTGTAGATAAGATGACAAGACCTGCAGATCACTTCCTATTTTGCTTCCTCCCTGTCTCAGTAGTGGAAAGATGTGTTCCACTAAAACTTCACAACAGCCAAAACTCTACAGATCTCCCCCAAACAACTTCACAGTCCCTACCTATACCTTAGCTCCCTCAGTAAAATAGCCTTCTGTTCTTCCTTAAATTTTCACAAGGCAGCCAATTTTTCTCTATGAGAAAAAAATTTTCTTTCTTAAAATAGTTCTTCAAAATGTTTCAAGACGCATTTTCCTGTTTAAACTCAGCCTCCCAGTCTATAACAAATCACTTCCTATAAGTGAATCAAGTGCTGTTGTCATCTTTTTATATAGCATCTTTCTGAACACTTACAAATAAAATAACAGTGTATTTATAGAGGATGAATAAGACGAAGAGGAATTAGTTCAGGTAAACATGACATTAGAAACAGTAAAACAATGAGAATTATATAAATTGCTTTTGAAAACTAGTGCTATATCCTACACCATCTGTGTCTACTTTGTTAATCATCAAAAGCTTTATCTCTATTTGGTTTCTCCACTTTGGAAGGCAGCCTGAGAATAATTTTGAATAGGAAAGCAAGCAGCAAAAACAAATAAAGGGTTACATTCATTACCAGACACTGGAAGGCAGGAAAGAAATGGTGGCACAAAATTGAGTTGTGACTCATTACCCCAAATCCCTCATATATCCTGGTGAGCTGTCGGAGAAGAGGATCCCACTGAAACAATATTTTCAATGGTGGCACTTCCTATCAAACTGGCATTGACATAAGCCCTGGAGGTCATATGTTTTCTAGCTTTCCTGTTAAAGAATAAACTCCAGAAATAATCAAAGAAGTCAAATTCTGTCCTTATGATAATTCATATCATCAGCACCCAAGTTGGGCTCCTTGTGTCACAACAAGGAGCCCCAAATATTCCTGTAAACACACACAAGGTCTATTTTCGCATGATCTTCTGTATATCTACTGCTGCCTTTTACAAAGCTATGGATTTAAGTTAAATGCTATCTAAGTCATTTGGGTTAGAAACCCCTCACACCTGACAGAAATCAGGCAGCTTGCCCTCAGACATGGGCTCACACACAGTTGCACATAAAGTCCGAGGATCCAGAGCTCTCTGGAAGCTAAGTCATACAGTGCAAGGGGATCACACATTCTTGAAATGGAAAGGTAAAAAATAGATGTTTTTTATGGCTGAATTGAAAAATAAATTTAAAAGCAAGCAATAGAAAGAACCAAGCAAAAATAGAAAAGTGAAAGAACAGCACAACTGTGAAAGTGTTCTATACTTGTGTTTGTTAGGAGGAGCACCCCAAGCACCTTGTCCTAGCTGCTGCTGATGTTCTCACCACCTGAATGCTGGTGGATCCATGAGAAAAATGCCCTTTTCTGCTTATTTATTTGAGTCAGACTACCTCTAAGAGGATGGCCTACATTCCATCACCTAGTTTTGAAAACTCTTGAGCCCCAGATCTGTCCTACAGGGGCACATTTCCAAACTAAAATGAGGATACCCCTTAAGTATATTTATGGCAACATGAATGCTATCTAGGAAACCTGTGATGTCAGATATGAGCCTTGTCTAATGGGTCTCCTCATCTGGATGGAACATGCAACCCACAACTGCTCTGCAGTTATGTATGCTAACGTTTGAAGTTTACTTTGAAATTCATAGGTGAGCTGCCCACAGTGCAGAGATGGTGAACCTTCCGGGCCACCATACCACTGCCCCCTGTGTTGAGGAGGTAAGCCATGTGGGTGCCAGCAGCACATGTCTCTCCCCTGACCACTGAAATGAGAAGACACTTAAATAAGTCTCAAAACCAGACTCCCAAATCACCAAAAGCAACCCCAAAGGGAAAGGAGATGAAACAATCTGATACTCAACCACCTGGAGTCCCTGAACTGGCAACAAGAGGACCTGGAAAAAATGTTATCAGAAATAATTTCTTAGATAACAGCAGAGATTGTGCCCATAGTGCAAGATATGATTAATAAGTCTAGAGACGACATAGATAAAAAAAATTGAGGAGCTGAGGAACATGAAGGAATACCATCATATGAAACAAATGCAATCCATAAAAGAGATGCAAATAGATTTCCAGGAGATTAAAACCTCTACTGACAGTTTATGCAGCAAAATGAGTCAATGTGAGGACAGAATTTCAGATATAGATGGCAATTAGTGAATGGGAAAAGAAAAATTTCTTTAAAATAGTAAGGGACCATGAGAAATCAATCCAGCAGCTGCTAGATGATGCAAAGAAGAATAACATAAGACTGATTGGAGTCCATGAAGAAACAGCAGAGTTTCTTCATTGCAGATGACATAAAAAAAGTGTTCACAGAAGTGATGGCAGAAAACTTCCCAAGCAAGGGAAAAGAACTTGACATAGAGATAAGTGAGGCATATAGGACTCCAGCTAGCCTTGATCAAAAAAAAATCTACACATAGGCATATAACAGTTAAGATTCCAGAAACCCAACAAAAGAACAAAATTCTACAAGCAGTTAAAGAAAAAAAATCACATACAAAGGAAAGCCTATCAGAACCACAGCAGACTTCTCAATGCAAACCCTCAAGGCAAGAAGGGCTTGGAGTGACATATTTAAAGCCCTAAAGAAGAACAGCCTCCAATCCAGACTGATGTACTCTGCAGAACTATCTTTCAAAATTGATGGAGAAATAAGACACTTTCATGACAAAGAGCACCTTAGGAACTTCATGAATATCAAACTAGCACTCCAAAAAATTTTAGACAATAACCTAGGAAAAGACAATGAGGACCACAACCCCAGAAAGCCCAGCAGAATGAATCCATCTGGCATGACAAGAAGTTAAACACAAAGGGGAAGAATCCAACAGAAAGGAAAAGTCATGATAATGATAAGTTAATATGTATCAGTTATAACCATCAATGTTAATGGTCTCAACTCACCAATCAAAACAAATAGACTGGCAAAATGGGTCAAGAAGCAAGGTCCAACCATATGCTGCATAAAAGAAACACAGTTAATTCAAAAAGAAATTCATAGACTGAAAGTTAAAAGGTGGAAAACAATACTCCATGTGACAGGAACATGGAAAAAACCAGGAGTAGCTATCCTCTTTGCAGACAAGTGGATTTCAAACCCACGCTGATTAAGAGAGACAAAGAAGGACACTACATTCTTGTAAAGGGAACAATCCAAGAGGAAGAAATGACAACCATAAATATATATGCACCAAACACTAGTGTGCCGAACTATATAAAACAAATACTAATGGACATGAAAAATCAAATAAGCACTAACATAATAGTAATGGGGGACATTAATACCCCACTGTCACAAATAGATAGGTCAAAACTAGACAAAAAATGAGCAACACAATACTAGAAATCAATCAAATTCTTGAACAAATCAACTTAACAGATGTTTACAGAATATTTCACCCCACAAAATCAGAATACACATTCTCTTCAGCTGCATATGGGTGGTTCTCCAAAACAGACCACATACTCACTCACAGAACACGTTTAGTTAAGTCCAAAGTCATTGAAGTTATTCCCTGTATATTATCAGACCATAGCGCGATGAAATTGGAGATCCACAGCAAAAGAAACCGCAGGAATTTCATAAACACGTGGAAATTGAACAACACACTTATGAATAACCAATGGGTCACAGAGGAAATTAAAGAAGAAATCAGACAGTTCCTTCAATTAAATGACAATGACAATGCAACATATCCGAATCTATGGGACACAATGAAAGCAGTTTTATGAGGGAAATTCACAGTAGTGAATACGCACATTAGGAAAACTGAGCGAGCCCAATTAAACAACCTGATGCTAAACCTCAAGCTTCTAGAAAAAAGAAGAGCAGGACAAATGCAAAGCTCATACAAGGGAGAAAATTATAAAGATCAGAGGAGAAATCAATGCAATGGAGACTAGGAGAACAATACAAAAAAAATCAATGAAGCCAAGTGTTGGTTCTTCGAAAGAATAGACAAAATTGACAAACCCTTAGCCAACCTTGTCGAAAAAAGGAAAGAAAAAGCCCAAATCCATGCAATTAGGAATGAAAAGGGTGAAATTACAACAGACCCAGCAGAAATCCAGAGGATCATCAATACCTACTTCCAGAACCTATATGCCAATAAGATGGACAACACAGAAGAAATGGACAGATTCCTAGATACGTATGAATTACCAAAGTTGAACAAAGATGACCTACAAATTCTAAACGACCCATTATCAACCAATGAAATTGAAAATGTAATTAAAAACTTACCAACTAAGAAAAGCCCAGGTCCTAATGGCTTCACTGCTGAATTCTACAAGACATTTAGAGAGGAACTACTGCCACTACTGTTTAAACTCTTCAATGAATTTGAAAGGGAAGCAATACTTCCAAATTCATTCCTGGAAGCAAACATCACCTTGTTCCCCAAAGCAGAGAAAGACCCAACCAAAAAAGAGAACTATAGGCCAATCTCACTAATGAACATAGATGCAAAAATCCTTAATAAGATACTGGCAAATAGACTGTAGAAGATCATTAAGAAGATTATACACCCTGACCAAGTGGGACTCATACCAGGGATGCAGGGATGGTTATATTGATACACAAATCAATCAATGTAATACACTATATCAATAGAGCCAAGGACAAAAACCATATGATCATCTCAACAGATGCAGAGAAAGCATTTGACAAAATCCAACCTGCATTTGTGATAAAAATTCTCCAAAAAATTGGAAAAGACAGCCTCTACTTCAATCTGATAAAAGCCATCTATGAAATACCAACAGCCAACATTATACTAAATGGTCAAAAACTGAAATCCTTCACACTAAAATCAGGAACAAGACAAGGATGTCCACTATCACCATTCCTGTTCAATATAGTTTTGGAAACATTACCCACCGCAATTAAACAAGAAAAAGAAATAAAAGGAATAAAGATAGGAAATGAAGAAGTCAAACTGTCATTATTTGCAGATGACATGATACTCTACATAGAAGACCCCAAGAATGCCACCAAAAGTCTTCTAGACTTAATAACCAAATTCAGTAAAGTAGCTGGTTACAAGGTCAACACACAAAAATCAATAGCTTTCCTCTACACAAACAACATAAATAGGCCAAACAATTCTTTTCACAATGGCATCCAAAAAATTAAAATATCTAGGAATCAACCTAAGAAAAGAAATCAAAGACCTCTTTTCTGAAAACTATAGCACTCTGAAAAGAGAGATTGAAGATGAAATCAGAAAATGGAAAGGCATCCCTTGCTCCTGGGTAGGAAGAATCAACATAGTGAAAATGGCCATACTTCCAAAACTACTATATAGATTCAATGCAATGCCAGTTGAAATCCCAGAAGCTACTTCATGGACCTTGAGAAAACAACCCAAAGATTCATTTAGAACAAGAAGAGACCCAGAATAGCAAAAGTAATTCTAGGTAATAGAGACATGGCAGGGGGTATCACAAGCCCCAACTTGAAACTATACTACAAAGCTACTGTGATAAAAACAGTATGGTACTGGCAAAGAATCAGACCTGAGGACCAGTGGAACAGATTAGAAGATGCAGAAACAGTGCAAGACACACTCAGCCATCTCATCTTCGATAAAGGAGCCAAATACCCTCACTGGAAGAAAGATAGCCTCTTTAATAAATGGTGCTGGAAAAACTGGGTTTCAACTTGCCAAAGATTAAAACTGGACCTATATCTCTCACCATGCACTAAACTAAAATCAAAATGGATTAAAGATCTAAATATTAAAATAGAAATGCTGAACTGCCTGGAACAGAGGTTAGGTAGAACTCTTGAAGACATCGGTGTAGGAAAAGATTTTATGAACAAAACCTCAGTTGCCCGTGAAGTAGCACAATCAATCAACAAGTGGGATCTCTTCTTATTAAAAAGCTTTTGCACAGCAAGAGAAACGACCAGCAGTGTGAAGAGACAACCCACAATGTGGGCAAAAATCTTCACCTGCTCTTCCTCAGACAAAGGTCTACTATCTCGAATCTAAGGAACCTAAAAAGATCAGACCTCCCAAATTTAAAGACCCAATCCAAAAATGGGCATCTGAAATGAACAGACATTTCTCACACAAAGAAGTAGAAACAGGGGCCAAGAATTTAGCTCAGTGGTTCCACCGCCTGCCTTGCAAGCGGAAGGACCTGAGTTCGATCCCTGGTACCAAAAAAAAAAAAAAGAAGTAGAAATAGAAAATAAACATGAAAAAATGTTCAACATCACTGGTCACTTGAGAGATGCAAATGAAAACAACTCTGAGATTCCACCTCACCTCAGAAAGAATGGCTGCTATCATGAAATCAACCAATAACAAATGCTGGTGGGGCTGTGGGGAAAGAGGAACCCTGCTCCACTGCTGGTGGGAGTGTAGACTGGTGCAACCACTGTGGAAATCAGTATGGAGATACCTCAAAGAACTAGGACTGGAAGTCCCATTTGACCCTGCTATTCCACTGCTGGGGATCTTCCCCAAAGAATTAAAAGAATCATACCACAGTGATATATGCACACCAATGTTCATAGCAGCGCAGTTTGTGATAGCTAAAACTTGGCAGCAGCTCAACTGCCCATCAACTGGAGACTGGATATAGAAAATGTGTGGTTTTTTTCAAAATGGAGTACTTCTCAGCCATAAAAATTGAGAAATTAGAGACATTTATAGCTAAATGGACACACATTGAGGTGATACTCTTAAGTGAAATAAACAGGACACACATGTGTAAATACCAAATAGTTTCTCTAGTGTGAGAAACTAAAAATGTAAATAAAGACTAAAATGCATAATAGATAATGTGAAATAGGAAGAAAAGGTGCAAAGGGGAAGGGGAAGTGGGAGGGGTAGGGGAAAGGAAAGAGGGGAATGGAATTAATATGAGAAAATGAAAAAATGGAAACAACGTCTTTGTAAATAGGGAGGGATGGAGGGGTTGAAGGGAGGGGAGGGGAAGGGGGAAAAAGTAAGAATCAAGAGAGATTAGGTAAAGGTGCAAATTTCCAATGATGAATGTCGTTATATTGTATACCTAAAATGTACCAATAAAATTAACTTTAAAAAAAGAAATTCATCAAAAAAGAGGGATCTCCGCCACCTGCCTTGGAAGCGCAAGTTTCAGAGTTTGATTCCCAGTACCAAAAACAAAAACAAAAACAAACAAGAGGGATCCATGGATAGATACAGCGGTGGTAGGTTTCAGGTATGTCTGGAAGCAAACAGATAAATGTTTATGGTAGGACTTAGTATACAGATGTTCAGTGTAAAACTCTTCTACCTTATCTAGATATTTGAACATTTTTACAACAAAAATTTTGGGTAAACTGCAAGGAACAGAGTGCAGGAAAGAATAGATCATAAAAGAACTTCCCCAAACTGCTGATGTTTATAGCTAAGTGGTAGAATTTTAGATAATATCTATTATTTATTATTTGTAGATTTATAATTTAATCACTTTTTAAATTTTTCTTGCAAAAGAGTTTTTCAGGCAATAAAGTAAGAACTTTTTATGAAGGATTTACAAACAGCTGGAGCCTGAGGGTTGCTGAGGAGGGAGGAAGACTGTACTGAATGTGCTCTGTAAGGAAACAGCACAGCAGAATGAGAGCTTTTTATACATTTCTGGAAACAGAAGACTAAGAGGGGCCAGGGATGTAGCTCAGTGGCACCCTGCCTGCCTCAAAAGCACAAGGTACTGAGTTCCATCCCCGGTACAAAAAAGAAAAAGAAGAAGAGGAAGAAGTACAGAGTAGATAAAAGGTTGATAAAGAAACTCAACAATCCATGTACAAAATCTATAGTAACATAGCAGTTATTCTCAAAGACAAATACTACAAATCTTTATTAATTCTTACACAAATCACCCCAAATGCCCAAAAATATATAACAGGAAGTGGGGCATTACTCCCTACTGTCCTAACAAAAAGACTTCCCCAGGCTGTCTTGCCCTACTTCATGGTAAGGTGTAGAAAAATTCTCTGGGATAGATTGATTTTCTAGGGTATATGTGAACAAGACAGGTTCAAGATTTCCAATTATATGTGTCTACATGCTTACACACTCACTCACTTCCACATACACTCAGCCATAATTGCTTTAGTTGAGCCTTTAAAATACGCTAACAGCCAGGGAATTAGCTCAGTGGTTTTGCCACCTGCTGCACAGGGCAAGGACCTGAGTTCAATCCCCGGTACCAAAAAAAATGCTAACAATGAAAATATAGTAATGAATCAGTTTAATAAAACGTCTTTCTGAATTGCATGTTACTCTTTGGTTACACTAATTCAATGAAATCAATCATTCCTTTCAACAAAGAAATCCAGAGAAGGAGTAGCAGGAAATATTTATGTAATGTTTGCATTTTAGTAAGGAACCTGCCCAAATAAAATTGTAATATAACTGCCTTTAACAGAACCAAGGAAAAAGTCCTATATAATGATGTCAAATCCCCATTAAGACAGTGATCATTTGTCATGCTTTTAGCATGCAGCATAGTAGCTACAAGACCAATTTCTTACCGCTGATACAGGAAAGGCAAAGTGCAAGTATGGAGAAACATCTTTAAGGGATGGAGAAATACGTTATTGTTACATAACACAAACATTCTTATTTAAAGCAATGTCTCAATTACCATCACCATGTATCTGAAAGTAGTGATTGATATGCAACAAAAAATCACAAAATAGTAATATTCATATTCTAAATTCATATACTGTCCCAGGGAATGCAAAATGCATCACAAATTGTAAGCAGAACATAAAGGGACTGGGCCTATTTCCTCATATCATCTAAGCACAACAATAGATGGTACGGTGTATTGCTCATGAATGTGCACTTGGACAGAGCAATCAGAAGCAATAAGATAAAGATGACAAATTACGTGTGACAGATGGTGATTTTTCTCTAATCCTCTCAATAGAGGCATCAAAGGCAGCAGCATAGGATCACTGCAGCTGCACAAAAGTCACCAAAGGGGCTCCTTTGTCAGTCAGAGTAGGTTTTCCTTTGTTCTTGCCTTAGGTGGAAACTAGAATGGAAATGCAGACATTAAAGCCCAGCCCACTGGGCTGTGACTGGCCGGATGGACTGGAGACTGCCTAAGGAGCCAGGAAGAATGCAGGTGTCTAAAGAGGCCGATATTTCTGACCCACCCAGCAAGTTGCTGTTCAAAGGACACACACAACACAGTGTGACATTTCAATCTCCTCTGTGGCCCCAATATTTATCCGCTCCACAACTGTTGCCTTTGTCCAACAAATTCTGAGTTCTTCCTGCAAAGGTAAATTTCTACGCCTGCCCTCAGTGACTTCTCATGTTAGCAGGACAAACCAAGCAGGACCTTGTGACAGTGGCAGACCCAGCCCCTGGGAGGTCTTGTTCTCCCTACTTGCCACGGCCATGAGGGGAACAAGCATGCTCAGACGAGTCTGACCAAGAGCAGGTGGAGGAGGAGGCAGAGCTGCTTCCATTTCACAGGAGAGACGCCAACCTCATGATTCCTACCCATGGTTCGCCAACCAAGTCCAGTGGAACAGTCACTTCGAGCCAAGGAGACACCAGGAAAACCAGTAAAACCACCCCCCCACATATAGCCACGTTCAGTGGAACCCTACTCTGTGAGAAATAAACCTTATTTGTTGGAATCCACTGAAGTTTTGTGGTTGTTGCGCAGCAAGAAAATCTAACAGACCCACCTCAACCCCTCTGTGTCTAGTTTCCTTCTCTGCATCGGTACTGGCTCTCTGTAAAGACTGTACAAGTTTATAAAACCCAAAATGTCCCAAATCTCACCTCCTTTTTCACAATGACTAATTCTTACCCTGCAAACTGGACAGCAGTTCTATGATTTTTTATAAGCTTTCTATTTGTTTCATAATAAATGAGAATTGTTGGGATCAATAGTTAGTGATTAGGTAGAACAAAAGCTCTTGATTTTGTTTGTTTGTTTGTTTGTTTTAGACGTCTCGCTGTCTACTTCAGGCTGGCTTTTTAAAATTAAGTTTAGTGGTACAGTTTAGGTTTACGCTATGATCACATTCACCATTGGGAATTTGTACCTGTATGTGATGTATCTTGGCTCTTTCCCTCCCTTCAACTCCTCCACCCCTCCCTATCTACAAAGCTGTTTCTGTTTTTTCCTTTTTTCATTTTTTTCTTTCCTTTCCTTCCTTTCCCGCCCTCTCTCCCTAGTTCCCCTTTTTCTGATATTTTTAAAGTGGCATAAAATTACATTATAACATATATCAAGATAACTTACATTCTTTTATCATTGTTAGAGGGTGGCAAGCCTTAACAATGTATGATGGCATCACATATAGGCAATCCTGAGGAAGGAATTTAATAAAAGAGACTGCGTACAGAGCTTCTCTAATGTGTTATAGCCTCCTCAGAGCACCAAAACACCTAACTGAACCACGACATAGGAGAAATAAGATTAAAGAGCACTATAATTTTAATTTTTTATTCAAAATAGTCAACAAATTCTAAATAATCTGCTTTAAGCCTTTTTTTTTTTTTAACTATGTTGGTCCAAGTTCTCCTTTTCAAGGACTGCATGCAATTCTTTTCTTGATAAGCTTTTAAAAATCATTTAAGGGCTGGGGATTTAGCTCAGTGGTACTGTGCCTGCCTTGTAAGTGCAGGGTCCTGATTTCAATCTCTGGCACCAAAAAAAAAAAAAAAAATCATTTAAACATGGTGTCAATTATTAGAACTTATTGGCTTTCCTTGTTCCACCTTACAAATAATCCTTCAGAAAGACCCACCTGCACTGAAATTTTGGATGAGTCATATGAAACAAATCTTTGTAAAAGGCTTGGTCATGGGTGGTGGCCCTGTATTAGATGAAGTAAATTCAGATATTCAGATATACCTAAAGGAGCTCTGATAGTTCTTTTTATTTTTTTAAATCAATTACTTGAAATAAAGGAGGGGAGTAGTTTTAGGGGTTTATAGCTTCAACACATGAATTACACTGCACATGCACATGATTTCATACCTAATAGTTTGATTTTTTAAAAATACTCTTTCATTTGGCTTCATATTATAAGCTTTGTACTTCTAGAAAATGCAACCATCTATCTGTAAGGAAAACTGGACCAAATGTATGGGAAATAACAGGGAAAAGACGGGTTCTTTTTAAACATGCCAGCCTTTACTGATTGTGTACTATGTACGGTATTTATTTTTTTAAAGCACTTTTGAGTGAAGACACTCCAGACCTAATGGTAGAATGAACATATAAAATATGAATGATACAAACCTATGTGTGAGTAAAGAGTGAGGATCATACACTGACCTACCGTGCTATGTACCCAAGGAATTTCAAATGTATCAAAACCTAAAATGTATCACATATCTGTTAAATTGGCAATCAAAATACACTCTCTGAAATGCTGTTAAAGTGACTCCAGTTAGATTTCTAATGAGTATCAAGAATAATTTTTTCTGTAAAAGAAACTCAGACATATATTTTCCAACAGATTACACATTTCAAACCCCAAAATAACTAGCATTATTTTAGAGAGGCTATGTGAGAAGAACTTTGACTTAATACAGAAACTGATAGGAATAAAAGTGAGCAGAAACATTTCGATGACCCTATATATTACTACACCCCAGATCTGCAAGGCAGGTATTACAATAACCCCATTTTTGTTATCTCAAAGAAGTTGTGAAGTCTAGGACAGAGGCTCTCCACACGTGGCACACAGAAACAGGGGGTCCCCAAGAATCTTTCCAGGGCCTCAGGAACTCAAGATTAGTTTCATTATAGTACCAATACATTTTTTTTCCTGCACTGACATCTGCAGTGGTGAACAGAACTGCAGGCAGCTTAGAAATCAAGGCAGGGGCCTGTTATGGTTTAGGTCCGAACATTCTCTGACTCTCTTGACTAGAGGCCGGGCTGTGGACGGTCATCGGCCCGTGGAGGTCTACAGCCATTGGGGGATTCGTTAGCAGCTGTGTGTGCTGCTAGGACGCAGGGCCTGGTCAGAGGCAGTCACGGGCGTGGCCTGGAAGGCTCTCCCTTCCTCCCAGCTCCTGCCTTCCTCTCAGCTTCCTGGCCACCATATGTGAGCAAATCTCCTCTGCTATGCCCTTCCACCATGCAGTTTATGCTTGGAGTCAGCTGACTCTGGACTGAATACCCTAAAACCCTTGAGCAAAAATAAATCGCTCATCCTTTAAGTGATAGGTATCAGGCGTTGTATCTCAGAGACAAGGAAAGTGACCAGGACAGGCGCCACGTGGTACTAACAGTCACTGCATTCTTCCCTGGGCGGATCTGGGGTGAGGGCCATTGGCCTCCAGAGTACATCTTTAGGGTAGGGATGGAGCTTAGTGGTAGAGTTCTTGCCTAGCATGCGTAAGGAGGCCCTGGGTTTAATAACCATGCAAAACAGAAAACCAGAAAGGAATGCCTTTGACTGCATAGTACAACTCTAATTCTTGAGTGTACATCTTTTTACACACTGCGTGACAAGGTGAGGAAGGCACACACATCACCTCTGCAGAACACCACGGATGACAGTGTCTCAGAGACAGCACGTGTGCAGTTGTCAGAGTTGCAAGCTGTACTAGCCAATGTTCTCATGGGGCGCTGATTTCTCTAGAAAGGATGACTGGCAGGTAAACCATGGATATTCAGACTTGGGTATTTGGCAGAGATTTTCTTACACAAAAACAAATAGGTGTGCCACTTCAAAGAAAGCACTGACGGTGATTATTGCTGATGATAAATCTGAGGTTTTGAGCTAAAATTAGAATTTTACTATTAGTGTTAGTTACCACTAACTGTTACTACTACTGTTAGTGTAACAGCTTCCCTACAAATCAAGTCGTCTCTGATGAGATGGGTGGTGAAATTAATTAGGTGGCTTTTACAATAAAAGGTGCCAACATTTGGAAGATCTGCATAATTCAGTGAAACTAGGAGCAGTGTATGATGTTACAAACTCATCCATGCATAAAAAACTTTGAAGTGCAAGACAGACCAGTGGAATTAAATTTAACCAAGTACAAAACATCCATCGGTAACAAGTTTCTGCAACGAACCTTTGAGAACTGCCACTTTTCAACCACGTCAAAGAACAGTCACAATGGTATAAACAAATATTGTAACACTTTTTTTCCCCCAAATTATCTGTGTTGGCACAAATTTTCTTCATATAAATTGACCAAAACAACATATCATAATAATGCAGAAATAGATATGACCATCCAGCTGACTTCCATTAAGCCAGACATTAAAGAGGACTATAAAATATTCAGTTCATTATTTTTTATTTTAGAAACTATAGCTACTTTTCATGTAAATATTACTCATTTCATTGTTTTAAATGAATTAATAACTAGAGTGGACCCTTGACTTAGGAACTCCATGGTTGTAGCTAAGTCAATACAGCTGAGAACTGGATGTTACCATCCAGATGAATCTTCCATTAACGTAATTAACCCAAGTTGTTCGTATGCCAGGCTGGTCGTAACTTGAGGGTCCACTGTATTTCTAAAATAATGTATTTTATTCCAGACACTATAGTTAATGATCATGTAAATGTTATTTGTTTTATTGTTTTAAATGAATAGCTATTTCTAAAATAATTCAGCTTAGATCTCAAACATAGTAAGTACCCACATTTTGAGAGTCTTTTTTTGGAGTCCTCAATAATTTTTAATGGTATAAATGAGTCCTGAAATCAAAACATTTGAGAACTGCTCAATTTTGTACCACAAGTTTTGGCTCAATATCAACTTAATATTACTGTAAATGATTTTCAGATTTTTATAAACCGTATAATATATGCATACTTCATGTTAAAAATAATTCAAACAAAGCTGGGTGTGATGGCCCACACCTATATTCCCAGCTACTTGGGATCTGGGGCAGGAGGATCCAAGTTCGAGGCCAGCCTGGGCAACTGAGACCTGATTTCAAAGTAAAAAATAAAAAGGGCTGGAGATGTAGGGCAGTTGTGTCATACCCCTGGATTGAACCTTCAATGCCTTGAAACAAAAATGTAATAAAATAATAAAGTAATATTTCTGACTATTTTTAAGTCATGGAGACTTGAATCAACACACTGCAGCGTGGCCCTAGGACAGCACATGTCTTCTAGGAAGAATGAGAACACAGTACAGGACAAATTGAATCATGCTTTAAGAATGCATTCAATAGGGCCAGGGATTTAGCTCAGTGGTTCTGCTGCCTGCCTTGCAAGTACAAGGTCCTGAGTTCGATCCCTAGTACCAAAAAAAAAAAAAAAAGAATTCATTCAATAAACTAAAAATGGGGAATATTACGAATGATGATACCCTTAAAATTTGCTTTCATGTTTTTTTATGAAATATTTTTAACTTTTTTTTTCTGGTACTACATATGCAATTGATCTAATTTCTACGGACATAGATCTAATTAGGGTGATTTATATCTTTTTATGTAAAAACATCTGATTTGTTTAATAAGTCAACTTGCAGCATTCTCTTCCTTTCTTTTCCATTATCACGAATATCCTCGGGCTTATTCTGCTAACAAATCCTTAATCTTTCCTGGCTCACTCAATAAAATTGCATGCAGGCTAATAACAAATTTCAAGGGCACAGTGCTCTGGTATAATTAAGGGCTGTGCATTGAAATTTTTAAAAGTTCCTCAAGCTTCATGTTTAGTAAACTCGCAAGAGGACATTAGTGATGGAAAACATGTTGTTCAAGTAGAAAGTCATGTTTAACTGCATCAGAATGTGGAACAGATCTCTAATACCTATTTAGCCAGTATTTAAAAAGTGAGGACAAATGAATCAGTGAAATATTATATTGAACAATGTCTCAAGTGACTATCAAGATCATGTATTCCTCCTGGGGGAAAAACTATAAGAGAAGAAATTTGTTCTATGACAGCCAAAGTGAGTAAATATGAAATAAGAAAGTGTGTAAGACAAAATAAATTGACAAATAAGTAATTTATTAAAAAAACCTACTGCTTGTACATCGGATTACTTACAGATTTAAAACAAGAAGGAATTTAGGTAGCATAAATATAGAGTCCAGGAACTCGAAAACTAATCTGGACAATATATGAGAAGAGATATTCAGCCTGGCTAATCTAATGAATGAATAGCAAGACTCTGAAGGGACCACAGAAAACACTGATTTTTTTTCAAGTATTAATTTTGAAAGGCAGGTGAATACTTTTCTCCTTGAGGAACTCACACATGGTAAGACAAGAAGTGCTACTCCTCTGGGGCCCAGCTGAAGAGGAGGGAGCTCTGCTTTAGCCATCTGTGCAGTCCTGAGCCCTGGACAGGGTCTGGTCAAAGACTGAAGGACCCTGAGCCTGAAGGCAGGGCGCATGGCGACACTGGCTGCAGCACAGGAACTCAGAAACAAAGATAGGGCATGCCGCGAAATTTCCGTGCATGTATACAATATGTGCTGGTCCAATCAAGGTAGGTAACTTCTCTACCTCCTTATCATGACTTTGTCTTTGGAGCCTTTGAACACCTCTATTCTAGTCCTAAAAAAAATGCATGAGAGGTGATTATGAAATATTCACCCCAGGACTCTGTAGAACATCAGAATGATCTTGTTTCAATAGAATTGCTTTAGTACTTGGTTATGTATTAGTCAAAATTTTTAAAATATTTATATGGAGACAGAAATTTTAACCACCAAGATTTGATCCTTGCGTCCTGTATACAGGTAAAGAATGATCACACTGTGATCCATAATTTGCACAATTAAAGTGAAAGATTCATTTCGCAGAGAAACAGATGGGGCAAATTGACAAATGCTTTGACTATCACCTATAGGCAAAGGTCAAGCTGCATGTCTGTGGGGACGGAACAGGAAGCCACCGGCAAAGGGGAGACCTCCCAGGGGTCTGCTGCAGCCCAGAGCCATGAGACCAGACAGACAACAGAGAGGGCACCAGCTGCCTGTGCAGGACACACCCTAAAAGCAAAATCACTAAATCTATCATAAATAGTATTAATTTGATTCTTTACAGCACTCTGTCTAAAGCAGCCCCTGCTGCTTTATAATTCCCACACAGGAATCATTCCTAGGGTTTAAACAATGTCCTTTGGAACACCTGTGAAAGAAACTTCTCAGCTCCCTGAGTAGCTGCACACCTCCTCAGAAACCTCTTTGTTTTTATTTAAGAGAACTTGCAAATCAGTAAAATGAGAATAAACTTGAGTGGGTTTCCCTCTTCATGTCAGGAATGTGAGGTACATTTGCACCAGTCTTGGTAAGAGTGAATGACAACATATCTATTGCAATTACTGGCTTTATTTCGAGGTCTATTTTATTGCTTTGTCCTGTGATTACCTCACTTTACATGAGCCATTTAGTTATAATTTATGTTACCATGTTGCCATGTATGGCATATCTTTATAAAGTTTCCAAAATCTTTTCTTAAAAGATAAGACATCAATATTCTAATCTTTTTTTCTAAGTAGCAACACTGAAGTTGTACGGACAGATATATATACATATCTATATATAGATATATAGATATATATATGTACATACATGTATAATCTGAGGGAGTTCTTGAGTTCCAGGACTAACACTCAAATTCTTTAATCCTAGTATTATTTTCCTTCCCATACAAAAATGATGTGGCAGGCACTGTCCTCTCCTGATTGCCTCTTGTGAATAACACTACACATACGTAAGATGACGGGAAAGTGTCAGATAAGCAATCTATGGTCCCAGGAAAGGTCCAGTGGGGCTAACATCTACGGAATTTTGCTCGGAAACTTATCTCAGAGGACACCACATACCAGTCAGTTTAGTCAATCAGACTAAATTCTTTTTGCCCAGATGTTTAAAGACAGTACAGTAAATCTAATTATACTCTTTATCTGATAATATGAGCATCCTGGAAGTATTAAAAAGTACACCGAAGAAGACATCAAGTAAAAGGGAACAGTGAAAGTACTCCCATGGTAATAGCTCCATTTCCTCAAAAGGCTGATAGTCACCTTATGATATTTGCCTAACGACATCAGTTATGACAATAATTCTTGAAACCTGAGGATAATAAATACTGTTCTCAATTACACATCTCCATGACAGAAATTAAGGCAATGACTCTGCTCAATTTAGACAGGTCCTGGTGAACAGGAAGACAGGCTAATTAAGCAATATTGAAAAGATTCAATTTGTGGCATACTGTGCCAGGGTTTGAAAAGAGAAAAAAAAACGAAACAAAACAAAACAAAATAGACGCAAGGTACAGGGCTGTTTTTCCATATTGATTTTTGAGAAGTCTACACATGTAAGTAGCAACAATTACAGCAAATTTCTCAGAAGTCATTCAGAACATAGAAGAGGAATTCAAGTGAAATTTCTTGTTACGTGATGTGAGCAGCTTCTTAGAAAAGACAGCTTTTGAATGGGTTGAAGAAATAGGAAGAATCTGACAAAAGCCAACTAACAAAATAACACAAGTTTTCTCTTTTAGGAAAAACCCAGAGTACAAATACATTAAAGAGCTAAATAAAAGACAGATAATAGGAAACAGGGAGGTAGATCTTTTGCAAATGGGAATGAGACCAAGCGATGGAGGAAGAGAAGAGGGAGAGCATGTTAAAAAAAAAAAAAAAATCAACATGTGTCATGTCCATGGACCCACTCCCAAGGAGTGTCATCATTAGGTACTGCAAACATGGGCTAACAAAAGTTTAAAAAGAAATAATCACACAAAGGCACGGGAACTACCCATTCTAGATAGAGCGAGGCTTCTCTCAGAGAACAGGAATGAAGGAAATTGGAATTTTATTAAAAAAAGAGCGGGCCAGATAATGAAAGGACACACCAGAGAAAGGAGCCTACGCCCTAATGACCCGGAGCAGTAGTGGCGAACCTATGGCACATGTGCCACATGAGCCATTTATTATCTCTGAGAGCTCTAAAAGGTTCGCCATCACTGACCTGCAGGGATTGTGACTTAGAATTACAGACTGTGAAAAATACAGTCTGAATTTAGAGTACAAGGTTGCGTACTATTCGTTGTCATTCAATAATAAACAGCAGAGCTACTTGTTAATTAGTAGGGCTCTACTGGGTTGGCAAAATCAGGTTAAATTTTAGCTTTGCATCTTATCTCAGAAAAGTGACTTAGCTTCTTTGTATCTTATTTATATCATCTTTGACATAGGAAGGCTATTGCTTTTCAGAATTAAATCAAATAATACAAATAAAGAAAAAACTCGTCACCACTAAGTTCTACATGAGCTATTCATACAGACACCAACACACTATAAACATGAAACAATTACCCAGAGGTTTGTGGGTTGTTTTGCCAGCCATGCCAAGCAAATGGCCTCAACTTTTAACTTATCACAAAATACTTTTAATTATTAATAGAAGATGGTAATTAGAATAATTACCATGTGATGGTAATTGCATTGGTGACTGCATTGGTGAGGATACGACATGTAGGAAATCAGATTTTTGTACGAGCACAGAGCTCAAAATAAATGAAAAATGATTAAGAAATAACGTAAGTAGAATGAAACTGACCAAAACCAAAACCTGTTTCCCAGGTTCACAGACAATCGCCCTATGCCTTGTCAGTGAACTTGGAAGAGTTGTGTTGCTGGGAGAGGCCTCAAAAGGCTTCCCAATCTCTCTCTCCTCCATCTGGCATCACACAGACACAGGGAGACTCTGGAATTCCTCCACTATCAATTTTTTAAACCCCTGGAGAAACCAACTCTTCCGTTTGCTGTGGGAACCTTTTCTAAGGCTCAGTGACTCACTTTGTCAGAAAACCCTTCCTCACTGCCAACTTAAATCCTCCCATCTCTATCCGATCATGTTTTGATCTTAGCTTCATTAGAGTGGCAGGCATTGAAATTTCAAAAATCAATTTAAGACATCAGGTATAATGCAGTAATGTCCCTTTGAGCTCAGTCAGTTTTTGATGAGATCCCATGCCATCTCTCCGAAGAATAATTTGTTTACTCAATGTTTGAAGGACAGTGCAGAGACTGTATTTTCCAAAGATGACCACAATCAAAGCTCCCATGTCCAATGTTCTTGCAGAATCTTGCTGCTTGTCTGTCTACAGGTTGAATCTCATTCCCTTCCCTTTAAATTTGTAGCTTGCTGGTGACCAATAGGTTGTGCCTGAAGCCATGCAGTGTGGCTTCCAAAATAAGGTCGGAAAGAGGTATTCAGCTTCCACCTTGCTGGCAAGGGACCCTGAGCGGGCATGTAAGACTCGGACTGTTCCGAGGCTGACATGTTGGGAGGAAGCCCAACATAGCCAGGTGGAAGACCACGTGGAGAAGCCCTTAGGTCACACAGGGACAGAGACGCCTAACCAGCTGTCTGCTGTCCTACAACTATGTGAGCCACAACCTGTTCAAAATCTTGATCCACTAAACATCATGAGAAATCATGGACTTATTACTGTTGCTTTAAATCACTGTTTTAGAGTGGTTTGTTACATAAAAATAGTAACTAGAATATTCCCTTTCCTAGAATCCTGTAGAGCTGCAGAGGCCTAGGGCCTGTGAAGAGAGTCAAATTCAATCATCTATATTCAACATGCATAAAGGGATACTATTATTTTTTAAATATACTTTATGTGTGATAATTGAAAATGCACCTGAAGGGACTTTGTAAAGCCCTATACAAATGCTAAATAGTTTGGCAAAATGATATAAGGAATTCTACAGCAGAAGTGCAGTGTCTCTGCCCAAAGAGCAACTTTCCTTCCTCATCTCACAAGACATACCTATCTCTGACACCTGGCTGGTATTGCCAGAAAGAATTATTTATCCCCTCTTTGGTGTCCTTGGTACATCTTACAATTTTACTACTCCATTCTAACAGATAATTCTTTATTTTTGCATGCCTAGCTCTCCTAATAGACTGCCTTGAACATAGGTCCATGTATTATTTGTCTTTGTGTCTTGAGATCCTAACACAATACCCGCTGCACAATGAGCACTAATTCACACTTGCTGAATGACAGGATGAACAAACAAACAAATGCATAACTATTTTCTGGTAGGTGTTTGAAGGGAAGGCCATGCATCAAAAGACTTTTTAAGCATAGATGAACAATTTGATTTTCAAAAGACTCATCAGCCTCTGGAAGACAATGGAAAGGAAATGCGCCTTCCCGTTTTTAATCTTCACACTGAACAGTTCCATCCTAATGAACCATTTCTTGGGAGTCTTATTTTTTCTTCACTCAATTGCACTTTTTTCTTTTATCTGAAATGGCTGTGACTCTGAAGCCTCTAATTTCCCCTTTCAACAGGCAAACTTTCTTACCCACCTATTTTTTGTGTATGGGTGTCTACTTTTTTGTCAATTTAAAGATAATAATCATTTTAAAACTTGAAATATTAGAAAATTACTTTTTTACAAAAAGGGAAGAAGAAAGGCCAAAATCCAATATTCTTACTTTTTTCTTTTAAATCAGGATACCTTTATGTATACACATTGACATGAGTAGAAAGAAACAATAATTAAAGTGTGTTTTCCACAGGTTAAAAAGTTTGCTGATGTCTTAGACAGCCGTGGAATTTCTTTACCAATGAGTCAAAATTTCTCCCATGCCAATTTTATAATGGGAAATATAGTTAGTCACCATCAAACCTTCTTTTGTTTAAATGTCAATGTAGTCCTTTTTTAATATTTTTAATTCAACTTGAATTTTATTACAATATCACCTTTTATTTTTCATTCTTGTTTCACTAATTCTCATTTTCATTGGCATTTGCCAGGAATCTCATGTTGGGTATTATCTGCAGATTCAGATACTAATCTGGCTGATTCATTTTATAGAATATAAATTAAGATGTTTAAATATTAAAATGGCATCGGCTTGAGACACCTATCCTGGTGTCTCTATATGTTTGATATTTTTCTTTATTATTTGTACGCCATTATGGCGGCGAGGAGTTTTGCACGAATCTAATTCCATGAAGTGAAGGAAAAAATGCTTCCATCTCTACATTTATGCTCAATGAGTAAAATTTCTTACTTTAAGTTTTTGTATTTGTATCACAGTCTGCATTTAAAACCTAGGAATGCTGTTGTTTTACAACTTAAGGACCATTTAGTGATTATAGGTACAAAGTTTTCTGATAGAAACTAGCAGTAAAACAACCATGGTAAGAAAAGCGGCTTCCTTTTATGGAGCACTTACCATATGTTCAGTGCTTTCCCTGTTTTCTGTTCTAATAATCAAAGCTAATATAGCTGACCATGTACCGGGACTGCTGCAGTGCTTAACACACATTAACATATTTAATCATCACTGCAGCCCAGCAGCAAGATGCTTATACTGTCTGCATTTTACCCAGGAGGAAGCAAAGGCACAAAGTCAACCAACTCATGAGCAATTAAGCCAAGATTAAAACCCAGACTATCCGACTCCATAACTTTACTCCTACGCACGTTTTCTTCTTGTACATAACACAAAATAACCCTTATAAGTTTATAACAAGTGAAAAGCAAACAAGAAAGTAAAACGTATCTCAACCAGGGTAGAGAATTCTCCCAATTCCCTTGGCTTCTGAGTACTAGAGCTCAGGTTTTAATCTCTACCCATTCAACTGCAAAGTGCCCGCATCCCCCAAGGATCCTGAAAATATCTAGCCCCAGAGAGGGAGCGGTGAGCTCTCCAGGCTTCCACACAGCGCTCTCTGGCCCCAGCTCTCCTGCTTCCCCTCCCAGGGGCTCCAAACCTGAGTGTTGCCCTCCATGCACACCAGGGTGGTGGTCAAGGTGCGTACAACACAGTAGATCTTCCAGGAAGGAACCTCAGGTTCAGAGGATTTGGTGACTTGTGCTCACACAATTCTGTTTCTCAGTCCTGAACACTGAAGAATCAATGAGTCAAGACTCAGAGTTTGTAATTAATCATAGTCATTCAGAACAGCTATAATAAGAATACGTCCATTTAACTGTGTCCCCTGCTATCTTAGTTTCTTATGAGTGACCACTTCCTAATGCCCTTTTTTTAAGAAGTGAATATCAACATTACTCTGATATCTAAAAAAATTTTTTGAGCATTGTTTCTTCCTCCTTGTCCTATTTTACTGGTGGACAGAGCTGTCATTTAACATGATTTTCAATGGATCTCTTCGTCAGTTACCTGTTGAACAGAAAGAAAAAGAAAAATGTTTTTGCAGGGGCGGGGGATGATGAATTCCTTTTAGCTTCTAAGTGCCTGCCTATTATATCAGTGAATATCTCCTCCACATACCATCTGGGCTCAGCTAGCCCATAGGAACCAGCCACTATCCTAGATCTGTCACACAACAATCAGAGCCACACAAACAATTCTAAAGATGACGAGTTTCACTCTGTCATTGTTAAATGATCTCTTTTACCCACTGCTAAAAATATTACATGCCTCCTGACTTTGCTTAATTGTTCTCAAAGAGCAATTTCGTAGACTGTCATTGTCACTTAAAGTTTTTGAAGAGCCAGCTTTCAAGCAGAAACTGAAATTATGAAGCTTCAGAGATTAGCATACAACCCCAAAGAGGAGTAATACTGATGAAGGAGAAGCCACACACAGCTACGGGCTGCACAGCCAGCTGTGCCATCGGAATTCTGAGCTTCCTCCGAGCTCCATGGTCCTGAGAATCTCCTTCTAGGACATAGTATCCACTTCCTAGATGCTCAGTTACAGGAGCCTGCAGACCTCGAGGTTAATTTCTGCCTGGATTGTGCTCTTTGGCTTTATTCAGTCTAAAATCTGATGCCAAAGAATGTTTAATGAGTTCCAGAGAGGCAATCACCAGCACAGAAGTGAATTTCAATTTCACAAGAATGCCAGCTAGTGCTTCATGGGCAGAACTGCAGCCAACCAACCTGCATTTTATAGCCATCTCCTCATCATCTGTGCCTGGGTTTTCTTCCATGGCAGTAGTACCTTGATTTGTTTTTAAAGTGCATCATTCCAAAGTACAGGTTTTAATGTTCTATATGGATATTAGGCTTTGATGCAGTTTGACAGTTTTCTAATTTTTTATAAGGCACATTAATTTTGTACCCTCACCCCCAATTCTCTCTACTTCTATTAAGGAGTAAAAGGAACAACTGGGTAAAATGTGACCTGGCAAAGAGCAACATAATTTTTCCTGATTACAGTAAACGTCAAAAACAATATACCACTGTGGTTTATTTTGCCACTGTTGATCAGTAGGATCATAAGGACCATTAATCAATTTCTCAGACCTCCCAACTGTCAGGAAGGGAGACTGAGAGAGACAAGAGGAAGTGCCCCAAGGGAGAAAGCCTTACGCCCAACAGGCTCTGGCCACCCTCGCTCTGTGTCTGAACTGGGCATTCTCCTGATTTTCCAAAGAAGTCTTATGACTTACGCAACTGGCAAGACGGAAACAAGGCAAATGAGCTTTCTTTATAATTCTGACCTGGTGCTATTGATTTCTCTCCAAAAAGATTAAATAATGAGATTTTTATATAGTGATCCCCTAAGGCATGAGCTGAACTTGAAAATAGTATTATTTTGCTACCAAAGATCTTTCCTTTGGATCTAAAGCTTTGAATTAGAAGGGGTTGTGTGGGAAATGAACAATTTGAGTCATTTACTCATGTTTATTCATGATCCCAATAAGTATTTATTGAATGCCATGGTGCACCTGACATCATGGGAATCAGATGGGGTGCTAAAAACCCTTAGAAATAGAGTCTGTTTGACACAAGGTTAGTGATCATAAGGATAGAGAAAATACGTCTTTAAATAAAAGATCGTTATGGGACATCTGGTTTTTGCTTGTAAAATATCCTCATTCTAGTCCTCAGTAAGTCTGGAGATCAAGAAGCGGCCCCCACTCTAGAGGTGCTCAACAGGCAGAGTCTCCCCCCACCCTGTGAACCTCGATCTCCCTGCAGGGTGTGGTCTGCTCTGGGTGGAGCTGCCTGTGTGGTAGAGCCAGGCTGGCTCAGAGCTGAAGGAAGCCAACCCAAGTACATGTGGCTCAGAGTCACACAGGGCTAGGCTTCCTGCCAAGGCGTCTCAGCAGCATGGGGCAGGTGGGAAGGGACCAGACTCCCGTTCTGAGCCAAGACCAAGTTTTGGGATGAAGAGTTTGGAAAGTGCTGGCCACCATACGGCCACTCCACTGACATACTTCAGAATTCCGCAGGACTGTCAGCCAGCGTTCAGCAGCGAGCACTTCTCAGAGACACAAAAAGGACTCTGGGCACAATTCTATCAGAGTTAGAATTTCACACCAACTCTTATCCAACTCCAAAACATAGGATATATTGGTTATCACTGTCCATTGGTTGAGACCCAGTTTACTTTGAAAAAAATAATTTTTACTTTCAGGATTTTAGAGAAAAAAGAAAACAAGGAGGAATACTTCCATAAAGACAATTAGAAAAATCTTCCTTCCTCAATGTCTTGCTGATGAATATTGAACAAGGAGCTCTCCCTGTAAGTAACAGGCATAAATATAAGGCAAATGACCATAAGAGAAAGTTTTAAAGTTAAATATAATCCAGTGGTAGAGTCTTTTCTCTGGAGTCCCAACATAAAGAAATATGCTATCGGCCCTACAATCTTTTGTAGCACTGTTCTATTGTTCCTGCCAGTCTTATTCAGAATAAAGAAATTAAGTAATGTCAACACATACACAGTGGAAAAATAAAAATAAAACACTGAAATGATAGTAAATCTACATATGTTGTTTGATATCAATCCTTCCTTCTTCCTGTCTTTAATTATATTTTCCTCAATTAAATGACAAGTTACTTCAGGTAATTGGACATAGCATTAATTTATGAATAAACAGTGGTGTGCATGGCCAGATCTTTTGCAAAAAGGAAATTACTCTGAAGTGACGCAGCTGGTGACAGAACTTGGTCCAAGGCCTCAGTATAACATCAAATATAGAAAATGCATCTTCTTACTTACTGGATTAGTTACTTTTTAGTCCACTGAGTTTAAGACATAATTGTATTTCCTCCCAAAATATTTTCAAGCTCAAAATCAAAATTCTTTCTCACAGGGGTCTTGTAGATGTCAAAATCTTGTTCCTATACTTCAGTAAGAAGTGTTGCAATAAGCATATTCACGCCACTATTTATTATTCAAAACATTTACCGAACATTGACCACGCAGGCAGACTGGGTATTACTGAGATTGTAAAGATGAGTTAGCAATGAAACTTGCTCTTTTGAAAGCACATAAATAGCCAAAATATAAACACTAAACATTTTCCAAGGACACAACAGTAGTTTTTGGTTAAATGCTACCACTGTTCAGAAGAGGAGGGACTATCTTCCATCGGTTCAGGACAGCAGGAATATTTTCCAGAAGTGATAACATTTAAGATTGGCCTCAGCACACAGGTAGGATTTACATACAGAGAATTTAAGAAAGGGAAAACTAAGCAGAAGAAAAGGATGCCCAAGTTATTCAGCTGAGGTGCCACTAAACACTGGCCATCATGGGAAACTTCAGAGGCACAAACCTTTGATTTCATGGAGCTTAGGTTCTGAGGAGAAAAGAGAATAAATGTGACCAGTAGGTAAGTTGTATGGTATAAAGGAAGGTGGTCAGTGGAGGAGAAAGTAAAGGCAAGTTAGGGAGGAGCAGAATGTGAGCCCCACATAAACTGAGGAGACCAGGAAAGGCTACGACAGAGAGACATTTAAAGGAAACAATGAGAAAGCAAGCCCGAAGATCACAGAGGAAAGCTGCAGCAGAAGGAGAGCGTTGGTTGATGAAACTGTTGGCAGAATAAGGATAGATTGCAGAGGGCCTGAAATGCCAAGCTGGGGAATTTGGATTTCATTTTACAGGCAATGGGGAGATGTTAACAGTTTTTCAGGAAAGATTAAAAAAAAAAACCTGGACTGTGCTTTATGTAGATGACTCTGGCAGATCATTTAGATGGAAGGGACAGAGGGAGGAGGCAGCAGGCGTCCCTCTGCCCCTCCATATTAATAGTCTAGCAAAATCTAGTTCATACAAACAATTTCTCTTTATTCATTCCCTCAACAAGTACATACTGAGGAACTTCCACACGCCAAGCACTGCTGCAGCTACTGTGCTGTGACTGGATACGCATGCGCGGTAGATCCTGCCTACAAGTGGGAGGGTCGGACAACACACACAATAAGGAACGTGTATGCAATAAACACAAGTAAGAATATAAAAAAGATGAACACTATGGGAGAAGGAGGTTTTCCCTCCAGAGAAAAGATGCTATACACTAAGAGGACCCCAGAGCACTGCAAGAGGGGGCCGCAGGCTGCACGCAGGTGTAATACTGGACCCTGGCTGTTGCCAAAGGCAATATCCATGCTTCTAAAAAGAGCTATACAGATTTCTATATTCACATAAGACAGGTGCAATGAAAGCCAATAAATCACTTAAGTTTAACAATATACCAATACCGTCCAATGACTAAAGAATCATAAAAGTATGTTTAAGTCACATATCTTATCTCTATGAATAAGGATGTATGTTGTTCATATGTTACACAGAAATTCTGAGTAAATAATGTTAAAGATTTGCTTCTCCAGACAGAACCCAGACAAATCTAACCCATGGGGAAACATGTTGCACTTTAAATGATGAAGAAAAATAATGTCCTTCTAGAGTTCTTGATTTCCATAAGAAATACAATAATGATTTCTTCCTTGATCTCTAACTGTTAAATGCAAGGCACTGGGGGAAAAAAACAATTATATCAGCTTAAATTTTAAGATATCATTGTTGTTCCAGTGATATATTATTTTCCCAAAAGCAATGGCTGCATATTTTGCAATATTATTTTCTAACAAATATTTGTGTGTCAGAATATCATACATATTATAATAATCTCCAGCCAAGATACTTTTTATTAGTAAAATTAGACCTGGGAATGGACAAATTTTTCCTTGTAATTGCAATGTTTCAATGAGTCTTTTGATTCCCACCCAGCAAAAGGATGGCAGAAATCTACCAAGCCTCTCACTGAATGACCTAACTGGCTCTCTCAATGTTCCAAATTTAGATTATTCATTTAGCAGCTACAACTCAATGTCTACCTACTACAACACAGTATGATGTCTACGACTATGTTGTGATATCACAAAATGATTGCTCAATGTGGGAAAAGACCACATGATACAAGGCAGTATCTTCTAACAGCAACAAAAAAGAATCTCTATCATTGATAATGGTGAAGTAATTCATACCATAACTGCCTTCTGCAGATAAGAACTATAATCTATGGACAGATTATAATAAATGACTACCTGGATGCACTGAGAAACAAAAGTAGGCAGAAATTAGACAAAGAGAATAGTACCAGGTGGGCTTTTCAATATTTCTTACTGGGCAGGATGGTGGGGCTTGATATTTAGGGCTAGAAGATGGGGAATGTATATTGTCTAGAATTTCAGGTTCTGTCCTGTTTTGGGGAAAACTGTTTAAGGAAGCAGAGATTTGTTTCAGATTTGATGTTAAGAATGGCAGTAATAGCAGTTCTTACCTACTGACTGCTGCAGTAGCAGCACTCACTTATAGCCATAGTGGGGAAGTTTAATTATTCTTGTGAATTAGATGATCTTGTTTCTGACTGTCCTTGGACATGATTATAGAATAATCTTTTTGTCTTGGTTTATCATTGTTGCAGGATGGTCTTGTCTTAAAAAGGTACTGTGATAATTTTTTTTTAAATGTTTAACAGTAGATAGAGTAACATAGTCTGTTGTGGCTCCCTGGCCAACTTCTAACCACATCAGGTCCACCTCTCTGTGTCAGCCTAGCTCCCAGTTGCCAATGTCTGTTTTTCTCATCTGGAAAGGAAAGAGTCATAGAGGGAAGCTTCCAATTTTGCCCAAATATTTGTCTGATTCCAAGCAGTCTGGTTAAAGTTAAAAAGACTCAAGAATTATTTCAGCTGTCGCCCATTGTAGGCAGTATGAACATCTATTTTTATACAAGTAACACATTTTGAAATTTCAGGAGGATTAACAACGTGCTAAAACATAAAAAGAAAAAATCAAGCATTTTTCAGTAGATCTAACACTAATTCATAGCAAAGCCAGGATAGAATTAGGTATATAAAGAAATAAGAACATATTATTCATAATCAAGGATAAAAGAAATCAGTAAGAATGCCCACAGGATGACCAATATGATGGAATTGTCTAAGATCTACCTCAAAGTGACTATTATAACTATGTTCAAGGACATTGAGGAAAATAATAATCAATAAACAAAAATCTCAGAAATAAGTGGAAACGGAAATAAATGAAAAATTCAATATATGAAAAATTTTACTTGGATGCTTCATAGCAAAGAGTAGAACAAAGAAATAGCAAATTTGGAGATTAATAAAATCTATGCAATCTGAAGTCACACAATAAGTTGAAAGTAACAAACAGAGCCTCTCTGACCTGTGGAATAGTACTGAAAAGTTGTGACATAATTCTCACTGGATTCACAGGAGGAGAGAGTGTGCCAGAATAGATAGAGGAATACTAACCTAAAATTGCCCAAATTTTGTAAGAGACATAAGTTTTTAGATTCATTTAGCTCAGAAAATGGCAAAAGAATTTTTAAAATTTCAAATCATTGTCCAATTCCCCAAAACAACAAAGCAATAACAAGAGACAGTCTTGAAAGAAGTCAGAAAAAATTACATGCTATCTACATCAGGGATGATGTTGCAGATGAGAACTAGGTTCTCATCAAAAACAACAATCTGCTAAAACAAGCCAGAGAACTCAAGGCTGCCCAAAGAAAAACACTTGTCTACTGAGAATTTTATACCTAGTAAACATATCCTCTAAGACTGAAGATGAAATAAAGATATTTTCAGGTAAATAGAGGCCAAACATATATTCACACTACAAGAAATAGTAAAGGATGCTCTGTAGCCAAAGAAAACTGGTTTCTGATGGAAAACTTGGACATTTAAGAATTTAAGAACACAATAAAATATAACTATGCATTCTGGGACTCTCAGGCAAGGCAATCATGACTCGGGCCCAGCCCGGGTAACTTGGTGAATTAGCAAGACCCTGTCTCAAAATAAAAAATTAAAAAGGCCAGTACAAAGGCCCAGGATTCATTTCCCAGTCTTAGGGGGAAAAAAGCTATGTAGGTATGTGGGTATACGTAAAAATAAATGAAAATTGGTTGTGATTAAAATAAATATTGACATAAACCCAAAGCAAACAAAGTAAGCTTCAGACGAAGTGTTTGGACTCACTGACATTTCCACATTCACTTTAAATAATTTGGAACGGTGTAATTTGGACTCTTCAAGATCCTTAAAGGTTGTAAAACAATGTTAAGTTTAGTAGCAAGTATTAAACACAGCACCTGTGAGCATAACCAAATTAGCAATTCTTGACACAAATAAGGCAATCAATACAAAAAGCATCTCTTTTGTGAAACTGGAAAATTAAATTTAATGTTTAAATGTACATGTCAATGATTCCCTAAAATAGATCAAAACAGCTTTCAAATCATCCCCTTTGGTTGGCTTTATCAGTTTCCCTCACTATCTGTATCCTTTAAATAGAAAACAAATTAAAGCAAATCCAAGAATGAAGGCAAATACACCACTCTTTCAGGTCAGCTTTGGCTCCAGGAACTCCATTTATATTTGAATTACCGAGTTATTTGCTTTAATGCCCTCATTGCTTTAGCATGCCTTTTTGCACCTTGATAGATGGTCTCTATTATGAAAAATGTATTCTGAGGCTCAGCATTTGCTTTTGCATGCAGTGAAATTCAACCTTTTCAGGCCAAGGGAACATCATTTATACTATGTTCAACATCCTATTACTTAAGTTAGCAGAGCATCTGAAGACTGCAAGTTTAATAATGCACTTTTCTAAAGGGATAAGAATTTATTGGAGCAGGGGAGATACTAAATGATTCTGAGCCCAACACCCTGCAGGTCTGTGCTGGGGCAAAGGTGCACTGAACAAGAAATTAGGGTTCTGGATTCCAGTTCTGGCCTTGGGTTACCTAGCTATGGCAGCTTTAGAAAAGTCATTTCATTTGCTTTTGCACAAAAATGGACTAACATATACCAGGTTCATTTATATAAAAAGATGGCTTAATATATGCTACATTTGTAATGGTAAAGTTGAATTTTATGAAAGTACTGTTCACTTTCAGTTTGCGGAATCTTTCAAAGAGCTTATGGACCATATGTCTTTTATACACATTCTATTTAGGTTAATAAAAGTACCCAGAACATTTGATAACAAAAATCAAAATTAAACAGACAAATTATCTTCATGAAAAGAGGCTTGTGTGGGCACACAGCAGACAAATGCCTCAGTTTTGATCCCCAAATAATATTAAAAATAGGTGATTTGACAAAATAATTTCAGGGAACAGTTGGTAGTAGGTTTAGTGGAACTTGTAACTTCTGATTCTGCAAGATGTAATTATCATATTCCAAAAGTCTACAGTTTGATGTGCAATTTTGAAGTGTAATTACTTTCTTTGATTATCCATTCACATGTTCCCCTACATTATGACCTTCCACCTGAAAAATTTTACCTTAGCAAAAATCCAGGCACTATATGCCAATAATCATGTTGCTTCCTCTTTTTTTATTGTTGTTTTGATACCAAAGATTGAAGCCAGGGCCTTTGCACTGAGATACATCCTCAGCAGTTTCTTATATTTTTCTTTTTGAGACAGGATCTTGCCCAGTCACTAAAATGCCCGTGCTGGGCTTGAATTTATGATCATCCTGCCTCAGCCTCCCAGAGTGCTGGGATTACAGGCGTGCACCACGAATGCCTGGTTGTTCTTCCCTGTTACAGTCAAAGTTTGCACTGTGAGTGCCACGGGGTTCAGTGTCCAGTCCTATATGGATGACCAGTCAAGATATGTGACTAAGCAGCCAGTGTTACATTCCTAAGCTTCAAAGTCCAATTGGCCCACCTGCTGAAGAATGGGCCACTGTCACAGAAAAATGGTTGTTGGCACTACCCAGGACAATGCTGTTTTTATTACTCCAAACACCGCATAAGTCTGCATCACAGTCTTCAGTGTCGGCAACACAGGAGATCCAAGTGTGAGTGTCCGAGCTCGAGGGGAGGATATGATCCCAGCCTAGCCTGGGGCCTCCCAACAGCGAGCTGCAGGACAGCAACAGGCTACAGGCCGATCGTCAGGTGCAGGTGCCCCCCACACAGCAGGCAAGAGAAGTGGAGCTCGACTGCCCTCCCGAAGGACAAGACAGACAGGAGTCGGGGCAATCCGGGCTCCAGCCAGCTCAGCGGGACCGGCGTCTGGGAAACAGTGACAGAAGCACAACAAGCAGTGCCCACTATAATTATTACGAAGACTGAAGTGCTTTTATCGGTGAGAAACTAAACTCAAGGATCAGTTTGGTAATACCAGTGGTATGGACTTGTAATTAAACCCTAAATAACTGTTTATTCGGACAGTGAGTGATGTAATATTTCAGTTGTCTTTCCTCTCTCTGGAGGCGATTGGGAATACGGGAGCAGCTGCAATGTCAGCATTGCCGTCCCGCCAGTTGTGTGGAGAATGAACCAATTAGGGGCGATGGGTAGTAATGTGTGCATCTGGCAGCCATCTTTGCGCAAAATAAGAGTAATTTTTAAAATAAGACACTTTAAAGCCCCATCGTGGCACCTGAGAGTACTGTGGAAGAATCTGACATCAGGTATTTCTGAAAGACAACAATGGGCTCCTCTCCTCTCCAATCTCCACTCGCAGTCCTTGGATCTCACTCCCCTTCGCAATCTGCTGCTCCCACCGGATTTGCTGGCCCTCGGCCCAGGCCTAACACCCTCCTCCTCATCTGTCCCGCCTGACTTCTCCCACTCATCTTGGAAGTCGCTCTGGTGCCTGCACTGTGGCCTCACTGCCCGGGCGCCATGGACATGCAGCCCTGATGAAGTCTGGATTTCTGTCTCCCCGCATGGCTAGAGAAGAATGGCACTCATTTCACGTGGACCCTGAGGCCACCCATCAAGCACTTCCTCTCTCTAGACCATTCTTTTTCCACTTATCTTGACTTCAAGACTTCTTGTTTGTCCTCAGAATCTCCAATACATATTCTAGCATAATCATGTTTCCTTCTTTATGGAGAAATTGGTGCAATCAGAGAACATTTACAAGTTCCCCACCGAAGCACTTCTTTGCCCATAGTGCTACCTCATTCGTGCTAAGATGAGCAGGCAGGCCAGGGCTGAGAAATCCCACCTGCTCTCTCATCCCTACCCAAAACTAACCTAAAGGGATTGAAATTCTCCTTTCTCCATAATCGTCAACTTCCTCCTCTTTCTTAAATCATTCTCTTTAATATATGAACATTTTGAAGTTTTTCCTTTAGCTTAAAAAGAATTCCATCTGTTGGCCCTCTTTCCCCTCCAGCTACTGTCTTATTTCTCACCTTCTTTTTTTAGTAAAAACCGAAAAAAAAAACCAACCCAACTTAAAAGAATTATGTGCACTGTTTCCACTTCTCTTCTTATTCGCTTGAACTCTCCATGTTACAAAAGCCAATGGACATCAGCGAGTCCCCATCTTATGTGACCTTTCAGGGGCTTCAGGCGCTGCTGACCATCCCATCTTTGAAGCCTTCCTTGGCTGAGAGGACACCACTTTCTCTTCGTTTCCTCCTCTCTTACTGGCTGCGATTTCTCAGTCTCCTGGGCTGACTTCTGCTAATCTCCCCGCCTACTAAACATACCCTACTGCTCAGTCTGCAGAGCGCTCTCTCCCTTCTGTGCTCCGTCCTTAGATCACATCATAGGAAACACAACTTTAAACCCCGCAACGAGAGGGGACCCCACAATGTGCACTGCACCATGGGCCTCATTCCTGAATCCTAGAACTACAGACCCAACTGCCTGCTTGACCAGGTCCTTCTGGGTGACAAAAAAATCACAATCCTGACAGGTACACACCTGTCCAACCCGAGGGACAGCTGTCACTTCTGTCAGGACCTGACTCTGGGTTAAGTCCTTTAGCACTCCCTTCCCTGGCCTGCCCTCCGAAAATGTCTTTTCCTTTTTTTCCCAGGATGTGAGACATTTGATGTTCCATTTCTTTCTTCATTTTGTTTTATTCATGACAACGTTTGCTATCATATTTTACCAAGTTATCTTTTGCATTCCTGGTAGCTTTCATGAAGGACAGGACTTTTTTTTCTGGTTTGCTTATTGCTGTATCACAAGCACTTGAAACAGTGTCTGAGATATAGCAGGCATTCAATACGTATCTGTGGTATGAATGAGTGGGTTATGCTATGAGTACAATGCATGGTTTCCATTCGTGGAAGACAAACCTCGAAGCTTTGTATGCACAGATTGAGTGCCTGACTTCTATCTTCCTAACTTTCTCTCTGCTTATTTTGCACACAGACAGACTGTGTGGAAAATACACCTGCAGATGTACTCGAGAAGAAGCCTGTGTCCACAGCTTCTTTTTGTTCTGTGAGCTGAACACACACCCCATCACCTGCACGCCTCTGTGGACACGAATAAAAAGCGTTCTGGCCCCAGAGCTTGCCCCAAGAAGCCTCCCCATTACCAAGGGCACTACTCTTCCTGTGCTCTGTACAGCCCCCCGTCTATGTTGATGCCCTAGTATGTTCTGGGCGGACAACGCTCTTCATGCACTTCAGCCAGGACTGCTTCTTCTGCCGGAATACTTTCTCCTCTCTCTCACTGAAAGAGTGATATCCACTCTTACGTCTCAAACTTCCCCACAGCTCTGTGAAGATCTAGGGAGAGTGATGTATTCCTGCTTGTATGCTCACATCACTACGGTAGGTCAGTAACCTGGCATTCCTGGAATGTGTTTACAAATAAGGAGCTTCTCATGGGCCTAAATACTGGTATCTTTAGCAGTTAACCAAAATCTATCATGTAATTAATACTGAATTTTTGCTTAAGGGACTCATCAGTTCTTACAGTGCAAGAACAATTCTCTCTGTATAGTTTTGGGAAAATCACTGAAAGAAATTTTCAAGAAGATTAATACTAAGAAAATAACATAGGGGCCGGGGATTTAGCTAAGTGGTACCATACCTGCCTCACAAGGGGAAAGGTCCTGAGTTTGATTCTTGATAACAGGAAAAAAAAAAAAAACCAAGAAAATAACATAGTATAATTCTCCATATTAAGAAATTACAAGTCTAAAAAAGTTAGAAATGATAATAAAAATGATCACCTGTAAATATTTTAATTTTAGAATATTACATTTGAAATTTCAGCCTACTTAAAATTATTCATATAGAAATAAAAAGATTCATTTCTTGATTAAGACACATAGCACTAAGATGATTTTATAAACTTCATTTAAATATGAAGAAAGCTATCTAAACATAATGAAATCACAAATAGATAACTTTTTTTAGGGTGTAACTGGAACATGCTTTATATATTTTGAGTAACCAAAGGAGAATCTAAAAGTGTTAATTAGAAGCTTTTATTTTTTTTTCTAGTTGCAAATGTTAAAGTGGCAAATTTAATATGTCAATGTTCATTTCAATGTGAGAATTTGAAAATAACATTGCAATAAAGTTATTATTTGTATGAAAGATACTAATATAAAGTTGTGACCAAAAATTGTTAAATAAAATATCTATTATTTTCCTTCATACTGCTATGACAAAATAATATGCAGATTAACAATAGCTGAGTATGGTAATGTACAAGTTTATGTGTGAAATTTTTAATCACACATTTTCACTATTTTCCAAGAGAGGAATCTTATTTTCTTTCAATCTTTAAGACGATAATAGAGATTGGCTAGAACAATTTCTCTGTGAACATTCACCTTTTGCAACATATATGTGTGTGTGTGTATATATATACACACACACACACACACACACACACACACACACACACACACACATTTCATTATATAACATTTTAAAAACTACACTGTCATTTGGAGAGCAATAATGATCCTGAAATTCCAATGTTAAAATCTAGATGAAAAATCATTCAATGTCAGTTCTTAGAATTAGAGGCCTGGACTGGATTTTAAATTTATTTTTTTAAACTGACCAATAACACTGGGCTCTGGTCCAGTCATGCAACGCAGTGTTCTGAAGTGCATACCCACTGTAGAATGATTAAATGGAGCTCATTAACAGTGCCTCTCCCCATGTAGTTGCTGGAGTTCTTTGTGGTGAGAGTACATAATGATCCTCCCTTCACAGTTTTTCAAGAATACAGTATATAATCGACTATTGTCACCTAATACTGAACAACAGATGTTTTGAGATTTATACTTTCCACTTACCCTCTCCCTGACTCTGCTAGCCACTCCACCTTCTCCTAACCACCATCCTACTCTCTAGCTATCTGGGACCACTTTTTTAGATTCCATACATGAGCAATTAGAGTTTGTTCTTAGGCATCCATGCTAAGGCTAAGGTTTTCAGGCATCCATGCTAATTCCTTCTCAATTTCATGGTAGCTAATGAGGTAACCCTCCCTTTCCTAGCAAGTTCTGATGCTAACTTTGCCAGTTTTATTGAGAAGGGGCCTAAATTTGCTTTATTACATGAAGGAAAATCAAAAGAGGAACAAACTTCCTCTTTCGTGTTGTCTGTATCTCCAGAAGGACCTTAATTCCACCTTTTAAGTGTGTGCACTAGAGAAGCGTGCGGCGTTCACTGGCTTGTCCTCTTCTACTCAAGCAACAGGAAGTCAAACCAATGGGAACATTTAGGGTTTGCTTCCTAAAGATATCTGAGGTAAACACTTAGAAGACTGTGTTGTAAGAGATTATATCTCTGCTTTCACCCAGGAATGAAGAGGAATGGCGTAAGATGTTAGCCAGAGCTTTTGCTTATTTATTGAATGCCTACCATGTGAATAGCATGGTAGAATAGCATTACCAAGAAGCATTTTACAGAATAGGAAAATGAAGTTAGAAAGCCCAGGGAGTTGCCCAGCTTTACATGGTCAATAATGCCAGACTGCACTCTAGATGCTCTGACTGCACTTCACCGCTAGCCCATGAATAAAACAGAAGTTGGTTTGGGAAGGACAAAGACACTGGCCTCTATTAAGTTACATTTCTGTCTCTTCCCCAGGACATTCAGGAGATGGGAGGCTTGAAGGGACAATTTCTCCCATTCTATAGCTTGAGAAAAAGTACCCATATTCACAGTAGGGCTCCAAGTTACCACACTGCAGGGGACAGAAATGATCAAAATTTCATCAGTGAGTTCTCAGACATTAATGCAGAATGGAGCTCTTTAGGGGTCTTCATGAGTCATGCAATTCTGGCCTGCATCTTCCAGGCAGTGCTGATGCTGCTGGTCTGTGGACTCCAATCAGAACAGCTAAGTGCAGGCAAAGGCACCACATCTCTCCTTTATTTCCTCATGCTATAGGGGACGGGATACAAGGGGCCATGGACACAGAGGGTGAGTATGACTTAGGAGAAGGACTAACATGATACTTGGATCTAATCTGATGCTAAATTTTCATGTACCAAGTTACTCAGCTTTCCTTTCTTTCTACCTTTCACTCCTCATATGTGACTATGAAACCTTATAGTTTCTTAAGAGAGAAACTGAACTGATGTATGGCATGCTTAATATGTGTTTTGAGTTTTAGAAAAAGATTGCAAAGAACTCTGAAAAGAAAGATTGAAGATGATATCAGAAAATGGAAAGACATCCCCTGCTCCTGGGTAGGAAGGATTAATAGAGTGAAAATGGCCATACTTCCAAAACTGCTATATAGATTTAATGCAATTCCAATTGAGATCCCAGCAGCATACTTCATAGACCTCGAGAAAACAATCCAAAAATTCATTTGGAGCAAGAAGAGACCCAGAATAGCAAAAGCAATTCTAGGTAACAGAGACATGGCAGGGGGTATCACAATCCCCAACCTGCAACCATACTACAAAGCTACTGTGATAAAAACAGTATGGTACTGGCAAAGAAACAGACTTGAGGACCAGTGGAACAGATTAGAAGATGCAGAAAGAACGCCAGACATACTCAGCCATCTCATCTTCGATAAAGGAGCCAAACACCCTCACAGGAGGAAAGATAGCCTCTTTAATAAATGGTGCTGGAAAAATTGGGCTGCAACTTGCCAAAGATTAAAACTAGACCTGTATCTCTCACCATGCACTAAACTAAAATCAAAATGGATTAAAGATCTAAATATTAAAATAGAAACTCTGAACCAGTTGGAACAGAGGTTAGGTAGAACCCTTGAAGACATCGGTGTAGGAAAAGATTTTATGAACAAAACCTCAGTTGCCTGTGAACTAGCACAAACAATCAACAAGTGGGATCTCTTCTTATTAAAAAGCTTCTGCACAGCAAGAGAAACCACCAGCAGTGTGAAGAGGCAACCCACAATGTGGGCAAAAATCTTCACCTGCTCTTCCTCAGACAAAGGTCTACTATCTCGAATCTATAAAGAACTTAAAAAGATCAGACCTCCCAAATTTAAAGACCCAATCCAAAAATGGGCATCTGAAATGAATAGACATTTCTCAGACAAAGAAGTAGAAATAGCAAATAAATACATGAGAAACTGTTCAAAGTCACTGGTCATTTGAGAGATGCAAATGAAAACAACACTGAGATTCCACCTCACTCCAGAAAGAATGGCTGCTATCATGAAATCAACCAATAACAAATGCTGGCGGGGCTGTGGGGAAAGAAGAACCCTGCTCCACTGCTGGTGGGAGTGTAGACTGGTACAACCACTGTGGAAATCAGTATGGAGATATCTCAAAGAACTAGGACTGGAAGTCCCATTTGACCCTGCTATTCCACTGCTGGGGATCTTCCCCAAAGAATTAAAAGAATCATACCACAGTGATATATGTGCACCCATGTTCATAGCAGCACAGTTTGTAATAGCTAAAACTTGGAAACAGCCCAAATGCCCATCAACTGGAGACTGGATAAACAAAATGTGGTTTTTTTTATAAAATGAAGTACTACTCAGCCATCAAAAATGAGAAATTAGAGACATTTATAGCCAAGTGGATGCACATTGAGGCAATACTCTTAAGTGAAATAAATAGGACACACATGTGTAAATACCGAATAGTTTCTCTGGTGTGAGAAACTGAAAGTGTAAATAAGGACTAAATGTATAATAGGTCATGTGAAATAGGAAGAAAAGGGGCAAAGGGGAAGGAAGTGGGAGGGCTAGGGGAAAGGATAGAAGGGAATGGGATTAATATGAGGAAATGGAAAAATAGGAAGAAAATCTTTGTAAATAGGGAGGAATGGAGGGGTTGAAGGGAGGGCTGGGCAAGGGTTAAAAATAAGAACCAAGAGAGACTATGTAAAGGTGCAAATTTCCAATGATGAATGTCATTATATTGTACACCTAAAATGTACCAATGATTAGAAGGAATAATCGATAATGCAAAATAGGAAGAAAAGGTCCAAAGGGGTAGGGGTAGTGGGAGGGGCAAGGAAAAGGAAAGATGGGAAAGGAAAAATGATGAGAAATGGAAAAAATGGAAATAAAGTCTTTGTAAATCGGGAAGGGTGGAGGGGGTGAAGGGAGGGCTAGGAATGGGGAAAAAATAAGAACCAAGATGCATCATGTAAAGGTACAATTCCCAATGAGAAATGTAATTGTGTTGTATACCTACAATGTACCAATAAAAGAATTTAATACAAAAAAAAAAGAAAAAGATTGCAAAGAGCACAGATTGGAACGGGTGTGGACTTTGAACCATTTAATCTCACAAATGTATATTACAGTCCTCTTTCCATGACATGGACAAGGACCAGCTTCTTCAAGTCATCGCTAAAGTAAACATGAATGATTTGCTACGTCCGCTATCAGTCAAAATATATGGGAAGGTAATGAAGAAAGTCACTGTTTTCAGAGTTCATTCGGAGAAACTGAACTCTAAATAGCACAATGAAAGGAATATGTGGGCTGGGGGGCGGGGCATAGGGAAGAACTGACTTTCCCTGGGATTACAGGAGCACTGATGGTGGAAAACTTCATAGAAGACCTGCATCTGTAATCAGCATTCATGCAGGAGAGAATTATGCAGATAGTAGCAAATAAGGCAAAGACTCATCTACCTCAAACAACACAAGAGAGCTTGATGCACTTGGCTAGAATGGCTGCAGAGATAAGTATCTTCTCCAGTAGACCTTGATTCAGGCGACCCCAGACACCAAGCATTCTAGAGACACCTGGGAAATGAATGATTCAAAACGTCTTTAAAGCTCTGCCAGTCACCAGCTGTAGTTTTTCATCTTCTTCCAGGCTTGGGGGACATCAACTATTTATAGGTATAGTAACAGTTCAATGTCAATGTCTTTGACCCTGACTGAGATAAATGGAGCTAGCAAACACTCTTCTTAAACTCTGATGCACCAATCATAAAGGAAGGGCGAAGGATTCCCAGAGTAGTAACAGTATAATAGGCAGTGAGAGTTACCACTGCAGCACGACATGAAGGCTCCATGTCCAGTGGAAATGAGTTCTCATAACCTGGGGATCCACAGAATTTTATATACAAAATTCTGGCCAATCCTTGCCTCTTTTCATATTTTTTTCTTTGGAAATAAGGGAATAGAAAAATTTCTTTTTTTCTTCAAATGTCTAACGGTCATGCAAATAGGTGTGTAGAAGGGGCTGTTTTGATATCTGAAAGGGAAGATAATTACTTTGTCTTTTCCTTGTATAGCGGTGAGGGCATCTACAGGACCACATTACAATGTCTTCCAGAGCACAGGCTGCAGCACTACTTCTGGCCAAGAATCCTAGAAAGGACTGCATTCTCTCAGCAGATGGGTCCCTCGCTCCCCAAAGAGACCACACCTCCTTGATTCCTTGATTACAAAGGAGGTGCAGAGCATAAGCGCAATGACTGTTCACAGAATGCAATAACTGCAACTATCCTAAAACTCAGCCACGAAAGTAGAAACAGTTGATACCAGTAACTTCACTAAACGGCTAGTTACAGGTTTCTTGCTCTGCTTAGAAAATAATTTCATTTCAATTCCCTCATTGCTTTCTCATATGTACAAACTTTACGTTTTCTGGCTTTTAACTGTTCTTTCTTTTCAGGCCTTTTGACAGAAAACCTCTAAACTGGACACAAGGATGTGACTTTTAGTGCTGTGGTTTAGGACCACTGGAAGAGCTGAGGAACAGAGCACTTCCTCCTCCTCATGCCATCCTGGGGATTTAAGGTTTCTACAAGGTGCGAGGCTGACAGCAATGAAATGAAAACTCTATCTATCAATAAGATGATGATGTATTTATAGAACATGAACCACCAGAGAGCTATGCTGAGCACTTTCAATAAACCTCAATTAAAGGGATCAATATTGCTAAAAGAATCTTTAAAAGCACCTCTGACAGAAAACTTCTTCCAGATTAGTTTTAAATGCTAAATACAGTATGTTCTTCAAGGCACAATAGCAAGTACATTCCAGTGTCCAGTTATATGATCACCAACAGTCCTGATTCGGGTCTCAGGGTTATAGTTAAAGGAATGAAATCATAATGAATTTATGAATGACAGGGGTTTTTTTCACCTTTTATATTTAGGAAAGTAAACATGAGTAGAATCCTGTTGCAGGACTTTGGCATGCCTTGTGATCCATCTCACATAGCATGCTATGCATGTTTTATCCCAAATGTCCAAACGGTTCTTCTTCCTCCCAATAATTCAGATGTCATTTACTGCTCGTGGTCTGCTTGAAGTCCCGCCCATTCCACAAATCTTTTCTTTTGTGCTAGTAAAGTCTGTACTGTCTGACAGAGTTGGCGACCACACTCACAGAGCAGTGTCCATGGTTTCTTGTAAGTCCTGGATCCAAAACTGAAAAAGAAGCTCACCTGGGCTATGTTCAGCTTTACAGCCCCTCAGAGTAATAAGTGGAGTATTAGTCAGGACCACCAGGTTTTTCCAAAACTCAAATCCTGCCCGGAGAGTTGATGCTTTTAAAGGAGCTTTCAGGGCTTGCAAGCTACTGGCAACTTAGCTCGTGTCGGATGAGACCGACCAGGGGCTGAACGCAGCAAAGTGATTCTTTGAAATACCACAATAGCTGCCACTCCAGTGATGTTTCTCAGAGGGAAAAGCCCAGGCAACTGAAGAAAGTAACCCAAGGGACAGCATTGTCCTTTATTAACCAAAGCCAGTTATGCTACGTCTTTCCACTATATCGGTGTCCTGGAATTCATTTCTTCATTCAGTCACTCACTCGGCACATGTTTAGTGCACACTCAACATATGTGGGTTGACACCATCAGAGAGGGCTCTAGAGATGCTGTCGTAAGCAAAATGAAATTGGAACATGACTCTAAAAGGCCCTGCCTCTTGGCAGAGACACTAATCCAATAATAACAATGATATAAAATTAAACATTAAAAAGTACACCTAGCTGGTCAGGGTGGCATATACCTCTAATCCCAGCACTCTGGGAGGCTGAGGCAGGAGGATCATGAATTCCAGACCAGCCTGGGCAACTCAGCAAGACCCTAGCTCAAAATTAAAAGTAAAAAAGTACAGGGGATGTAGCTCAGTGGGGAGGCCCAACCCACAATCGTCAGTACTACCAAAAAAAGTACACCTGGTAAGTGTAATGGAGGAAAAGCACAGTGGCCCCTGAACATATTTTGCAGAGCCAATAAACACCTGAGCAAGGAAAGAGGCTGGATCAGTATTCTGGCAGAGGCTGCAGCATGTGCTAAGGCCCTGGGAGGGAACAAAACACGAAGCTTTCTATGATCTCTGAGAAAGGCTTTTCTTAAAAATCGCTGCACTAGGGCCAGGGATTTAGCTCAGTGGTTCCAGCACCTGCTTCGAAAGCCCAAGGTTCCGATCCCGGATGCCAAAAAAAAAAAATCGCTGAACTCAAGATCAATCAGAATCCATATCGGGGCCTTCTGGCCTGGGCCTGAGGTCCCTACTACTGGGGAGGCTGAGTCAGAAGGGTCACTTGAGCCTAAGAGTTCAAGGCCTCCATCGCAATGAAGAAGAAAGAAATCAATCAACACCCGGCCAGCGGCTCCTTAGCCTGGCATCTGAGCTTCCCGTCCTTTGAGTGAATACAGGGGGCTCACAGCAGCGCTACCATGAGGTGGGTGCGTCCTCTTGGGGGGTGCTCAGCAAGAGTCCGACCCCGGGAAAACTCACAGGGCCTGCCGGGGCCCCTGGGATCTGCTCCTGGAGGGGAAGTTGCAGAAACTCCAGGCTGAAGGACACTGAGCAATCCCTTCTCTAACGTTGGGTCCCCTCCCTGCTCTAGAATCTCAGCGGAGGCCCTGTCCCTGTGGGCACTTCTGGCCTGGGCTCCAACTGGTGTCACCTGGGAAGCACACTGCTTCTGCTTCTCCCGATTGGCGAGATGCCACTAAGCATGAAGCCTGGAGACACCACTGTCTCCTTAGGACTCCAGGTTCTGACTTCTTCATGGCTTTAAATTAAAAGAGAAATCTCTTCTGACTGGCCATTTATATTCAGCCTACGGGAGGAGGAAAACACCCTGAACAGGATGCTTTATATCAGTACCACAGTCACTGGGTTTGGTTTAGTGAGGAGTCCCTTGGCGGATATGCAGGTAAGGTACGCAAGAAAGGAGACTAAGGCACTGGTTTTGGAAAACATTTTGTGTGACAAAGAGCCTCCTTGTGAGGAGAGTCCCAGGCTTAGGTTCACTGCTGTACTCATTACCGATGCCCTTCAAATATGTAGCATATGCTCCAACCTCGGATATCCAGGAATCACCTGGACTGATAATTCATGCCACAGTAAGGTTCTAAAGACACCATCTAATGTAGTCACAACAGCAAAATACTTGTATTTTTTTGTTATACTAAAAATCTGTCCTCTTCAGAGGAAGTAGATGAGCTCTCAGTGAGACGGCTGCACTCGGGGTGACTTGGGAGACAGGAGAGTCACTGAGGAGAAGTGCGCCCGAAATTGAACACAAAATTGAAGTATTTTAAGCTCAGAGCCTTTCATCTTGTCTCCATTTATTTAATGTCATGTTCCCAGCTAATAAGGCTTTTAACAATTGAACATAAAACTCAGTCACAGAGTTCTAAAAGTACTGGGGAAAAAGGACGTCAGGAAGTGGGCTGTTACTACTCAAGACACACTCAGAAAGTTTTTAGCTTTGTGCTTAAAAATATTTCAAGAATAACTGTACCAGACTAAAATGTCTTTGTCTGAAGCCCGATTGTTTTATCTCAGCTCTTCCACTGGCATTTTATGAATAACTAATTTTACTCCTAGGAAATTCTCTATTTTCCAAATTAGAGCTATAAGAATATAGGAATATGGAAAATGATTTCAACATGTGGATCTTTTAGCCCTTTCTAAGTATTCATGGCAGGGACAGGAGTGTAGCTCAGTGCCTGCCACACTCAAGGCCCCAGGTTTGATCCTCCCAAAATAAGCAAACACACAAAAAGCCATCCTCCCTGGGTGGCTGCTGGTCTATGCACTGATTCTACCTTTTAGTTATATTGCAGCTTTTAAAACAAAATACAAGGGGTCTTGGGGTACAGCTCAGCAACAGAATGTTTGGCCATTACTCATGAAGCTCTGGCTTTGATCCCCAGCACTACAAGTAAAAATGAATAAATGAGAAAAAGAATACATTGGTGGGAAGTTCCTAAGACTCATGATTCTGCCACGACACACTTTCTGTTTTCTATATAACTGCCACCAGCTTCTCAAACAACAGGTGAACTGCGTCGGTAGCTTTACATACATGGTCCTCTCATTAACCACACCTGAAAAACTCAGGGTGAACTTATTATCTCACCTGTAGTTCTAAACGACACAGAAGTCACTCTGTCCATCCTCTCAGGAACTTTGAGATTCACATGTTTAATGTATTGTCTACTGTTTTGCTCATTGTTCTAGTATAATTACATCAATTTCCCCAAAGCACACCATGTACCATAGTCAAATTGTCTATACATAGAAAAGCAGTAATCAGGTCTACATGCCATGTTTACATTCCATTTCTGTTGTTCTACTACAGAGGTGAACCTAATGGCCTGTGAAAGCTCATTGCTCTATCAAAATTGTTCAAACAGACTCCAAGAATACCTGTGCTCTAACTCCCACCCCATGGAGAGGTGTTCAGGATATAAGCCCTTTAGAGCGAGGCTGCCCTTCAGTGGAGCCAATGCACAGCGTCCAGGTACTTAGGAACTGTGTTCCCTATGCTGTTGGAACAACTGCACTAAAGTCTTGCTTGTTCTTTCTCAGACATGACTTCATACCATGTCGAAGGAAGCACTAAGGCCCTTTCAGATTTCTGTACTAGAGAACTGTAGTGCAATATGAAGATTTCTTCTGTGCAGTGCGTGCACTGATACATTATTTTGCATCCCCTTTTGCTTCCGCCCATGGACTGTGCTTCAACGTGTACCTCTTGCCCAAAATATGAAGAGGCCAGACCCTTCTCCTGGAACCCGGTCGACACTCACACAGTCATTTTCCAAAGCTGTATCACAGAACGGCCGTTTCTGCACGGCCCCTACAACACATGCTCTGACCCATTCCCTCAAGCACAGAGCCCTCTGCTAAAGAACATCCTGCCTCTGCAGGCTGGGCTGGAGATTCACAAACCAAACCGAAGCCTGAGAAAGGGGCGGGCTCCGTGTGGCCCTCCACCGCTGGCCAGCACAGGGTTCCTGGAGAAGCCCGGCAAGAGCACAGGACAGAATGCGTTTCCTCCCTGCCACCCAGCGCTGGGACATCTCCTCCTCACACAATGGCTCACAATTCAAGAGATGACAATAAGACTGAAAACGGCAGCTTTATGTTTAGGTCAGCAAGTATCCCTGTTTGTGCCTGCCACTGTCAAGGTCTAAAGTCCAAACGCAAAGTACCAACACAGGTGTGGGTCTTCGCTTAGAGAAACTGTTTACCAGAGTTTCCCCGGCAGATCCAATCTACCCTTTTAAAAATGGAAACCTGGGACTGCCAGGCGGTGCTCTGCCGCTGGCTTTGCCCTGGGTAGTTTGGATGTGGAGTGAAACCGTCACCACCCACTACTCCCTCCTTCAAGCTGAGATTCAAAGAGGCAGGCAAAGGGAGAGGAGCCGCACACCGCCTTCCCTGTCAGAAACCAAACCAAACCGGGAGCAGAGCCACGCGATGCTGGCGTGGTAGCTGTAGTAGGACAGCAGAGACCTGGAGCCATTTTTCACGAGGTTCACACGAGAATGTCAGCGGCGCACTCGCGTGCACCGCCACAGCCCAGCTGATGGGGTCCACAGGGACACGGGCGGCGCCTCCCCTCGAGTCTGGCGTCCACCACAACCCGCGGGCCTCGTCCTGGGCATCTCTGGACAGAGGCTTCGCAACCACATGGCGTGCACAGATCCGCACCCTATTGCAAACTACACGCTCCCATTTCCTCTGCGATCCTGTGAAATCAGACACTTCTGGGTCCAGGAAGAGGAAGCCACGGGCTGGGCTCCTCTTCCCGCTCCTCGCCCTCCCGAAGCTCCTGGCCTAACAGCTCTGGGCGGTTTACTTCCCCATCGAGCAGGTTCTTGACCAGGCACCCGGCAAACGGGCACAGGGGCCCCAGCTCCGCGGACGCGGCAGGCAATGCTTCCTTTGTAAAAACCAGGAAAATGCACAGCCTGGAACAAAAGGCGGTCTATGTGCACCGCGAGCCGCGCGAGAAGCGCTGCGTTTGATTCACACACATCTGCACTCATGCATTAAAATGAGAGCTTTGAGCCTAATTTAATTATGACACATTGTGTTCTTGCACCGAACCGGGTCTCACTGAGCTGGATTTTGTAAAGCTCGGGTTCCAGGGCGGGCGAGCCGCGCTCGCCGGAGGGACACCTGGGGTGCGCCTTTGTGGAACGGGGCCACTCAAACTTACTCTATCTGAACTCGACTGAGTACGTGGGAAGCCAGGACGGGAACGCCGGGCTGTGCGGGGCGGCTGGCAGGAAACGCCGAGTGGCACATACCTGCTGCCTGCCTTGCACCGTCACCTGGCTCTGCAGGCTCGGGAGCAAAGGGCTGAGCGTTCTCCGCAGCCGCCTGCCCAGCGGGCCGGGCTGGCTCCAGCAGGCAGCTCCACGGCCCCTGGAACAAAAGCTCTGCCAGCCGGCAGAGGCGCCGGCGGGGCGGGGAGCGAGCGCAGGCGAGTTCGGGCTCACGCTGGGGGCCGGGCCCTGCCGCCTCCGGGCCGGAGCGGTAAACGCGGCGCCCGGGCGCGCAGCGACGCTTACTGACCTGCAGCCCCGCTCGGAGGGCGCCGCACCGCGCCGCGTCCCCCGCCCGCTCCGCATGGTGCTCGGCGGCGTCTCCCCGCGCCGGCCCAGCGCGCCCCGACGCTTCCGGGTCCGAGCCCGCGCGGCCTCGCCGAGCTCCGCGCCCCCTGCGGGTCTGGGGTCCTCGCCGACGCCGGGCGCAGCCGCACGAAGCCGCGCCGCGGAGCCCTTTTGTTTTCCGCTCCCGACGCCGGCTGGCGCTCTTCTGGCTCGGCTCTGCCTCCCTCGCCTCCTCGCCCTCCGCTCCCGCCCCACCCACCCGCAGCCGCGCTCTCCCGTGGACGCGGGGCGCTCGCAGCCCCGCGCGGGAACCCTGCGCCGCGCCGGCTCTTACTTCGGGGTTCCCTCCGGAGGAGGGGCGGCCCAGGTGAGGTCAGATGACCCCTCTCGCCGGGAGCCTGTGGATTTCACGCACACAGGCTCTTTCACGTCACACAGCACCGAGGAAGGTCTGCTCCCAGCATTAAGCATCTTTGCCTTTGCTTTCTTAGTCCCCGTTTAGCAATTCAGAGAAGCCAGCATAGGATGATGAAATGTAATTAAACTCTTCTGTGTTAATAACAAGGCTGCGTCCTTTCAGAATCATCCCACTGAACAATTGTTTTAAACCAGTAAGCTTGACTGTCTCTTTTTCTCTCAAGAGTCAAAGAATCAGTTATTTTTACTATTTACACACGTTTTCTAATTGGTCTTTTCTTTGACATCCAGTGAACCTATCCTAAAGTTAAGGGCCATTATAAATGATAATAATACTACTAACATGCAAGGGGAAAAAGTAACAGACACCAGAACACGAAACGTGGATGCAAATCAATAGTTTCCTATTTTGGAACTTGATTCAATAATGAGGGACTTTTTCCCTGTTGGGCAAATAACTTACCCTTTCTGGGCTCCAGTGTCTGTCTTCACATAGAAGCTAAGTGTGATAAATGAAGCCAGCCATCAAGACGCTCTGGAGAGGATGCCCACGGAGCTCAAATACCTACCAGATACCTGAGCAAGGGAGGAAACCTGCGGATACCTCAGGAACTCAGTGCTGAAATTTATAATGCACAGGCCTGGCCCCTGGAGGGCAAAGTTTCTCCACCTAGTTCCCTGCTGTAAAGTTTTTGATACCCAGTGGAGCGCTTACCACTAAACAGGAAAGATACCCAGACTGCTCTTAGGAGCACTGCAAAGAAAAACGAGACAATACCACGAATGAGGCCAGCCCTCAGATAAGAGTACTTTGTAACATGAGCTGGAAGCAATCGGATGGGGATCAGCCAGCGCGTTAGCCATGAGTGTCCAAGACTCTCCTTTGGCCTTTGGTGCTCTGTCCATGGCTTCTTCCCTTTAAGAGGACCACGATCCTGAGTGACAGCCACAGAAGCAGAGCGTCCCTGGTCTCCTCTGGTCTCCAGCTGCCACTTCCTCCCCGGCCCACACCGACCCACTATCGGAGCACACCACAGAAATTGAAATTGTCCTTCCCCAAAGTGGATCCCAGGAGATCCTACATCCTCCAGGACGAGCACTAAAGCCGTCATAGCTTCGTCTAGCCTCCCACCCTCCTGTGTAGGAGCTCACCATGAAGAAAGCCCCTGAGCAGCCTTGTCCGATCCTAAGCCCTAAGACCCTCATTTCAGCAGGGGTGCAGCCTCCTGTCCAGGAGGAAGGAAACGCTGCAGACAGGCCAAGAAGAACCCAGAGAGCTTTGCCAGGGGCCCTTGTGGGGCCTGGTGTCTGTCTGCAGTAGATCACTTTCATTTTGTCCAACCCTCCTGCCACCTGGCTGCATGGAACCAAGTGTAGTCCTGTGTGGTTCATCCTGGGGTTGGGTCTTCACTCTAAAACCTCCTGGGTCATGGAAAGCTGCGATCCAGTAGAGTTGCTGAGCTCTTCTCCTGATCTGCCCTTTACTATGGGGTGTCGCTGTGACCCAGTGTGCTGGCCAGGAGAGGCATCAGCCCTGTTCTGCCCCCACAGGCTTTGGCAAACGCTTACACAAACAGCCTCTCTTGCTCTCTCGAGAAGCTCCCCGGGAGCCTGCATGTGCAGTTGGACTGGGTGCTCAGCTGAAAGCCCCATGTCCAGTTCATAGACACCATTCGGGCTGCACTTGCTTGTGTATTTTCAGAGTTTTACTTTGCATAGCAAAGATTCTAGTTAAGATTTAAAAATACATTCTATGCTAACTGGCTGCAAACTTAGCTTTAGTTTGTGCTACAAATATTGGCACTGTACCATTGGAAAGTAAAAACAACAACAACAAAACATTCCCTACAGAAAGTCAAAGTCACCTTAGCCAAGTTCAAGAAGACCTGACATTCTTATAGGATGAAAACATAGAGAATTGTACTGAATCATCTCTTAAATAAATGAAATTAGGTGCACCTTCGATTTTTACCTTTCCCTCTAGCCGTGAGTGTCTTTGTTTTCCATACACTGTTGAGTTTTTCCCCACTTCACCCCCTGGCTTTTCTTCTTTTGTCCATGGAGCCACTTTCTTTGAATGTGCAAGATTTGACAAAGACAGGGAATGAGGAAGACATAACAGGTTATATGTGATATCACGTGGGCTGTAGCACAATCGCTAGTGTACGACAACTTTCGAGTTCCCTGCTGTCCTAACACGGGGAATGCTGGACTCCAGATTGCATATGCTTTATTATTAGAATCAAATGGCCTTGACATAAAGACAATTAAAGCTCACTGATGACAGGCCATTTTTTTTAAAAAGTGAAAGTAGGGCCAGGGATTTAGCTCAGTGGTTTACGCCGCCTGCTGCGCAAGCGCAAGGACCCGAGTTCAATCCCCGGTACCAAAAAAAAAAAAAAAAAGTGAAAGTAAATTACCAAGACTGTTAAAGCGATGAACCTCAGCCAACTTTCCAAAACTTATTCCCTCTGAAGTGATGATGTAGAGTGAAAGAAATCTTTACTCTTGTGCTCATTTATTCAATAATGTTCACTGAGTGCTTGCTTTGTGCCAGATGCTATTTTAAGCTCTGAGGGGCACAAGATTAAAAAAATAAGGGTCTAGACTTTTCAGAAACTCAAACCATGGGTGCCACTAGCAGCTTGGGACTGACTGTGGTGGCTCTGTGTTGGGGCTCCATGTGAGGCGCTGTTATTTACTTCAGGTAAAGTGTAAGTTGAACAAAGATCACTTGGCAGTGATGCAAAGGATGGGCTGGAGCTGTGCTCCCCAGACTTTCCTAATGGTAGGAATTACCTCTAATGCTGTTTTTGTTTTGTTTTTTGGTACTGGGGATCAAACTCAGGACCATGCGCTTGCACAGCAGGTGCCAGAACCACTGAGCTAAATCCCCGGCCCTTACCTCTAATGCTGTAAGACAGGAAGGGCACGTAACACAAGAAGTCCAGGAAATCCTATTTTTTAGCAAGGGTCCCAGACAATTATTGTCATCAGAACATTTTGGGAAACACTCCTTTGTGGTGATTCTGGATCAGGTGAGAATACCAGAATCACCTGTGGAGTCTTTATTGGTGGTGGTGGTGGTGCTATTTTTTTTTTTTCTAATTCCGATTTATACTGAGGTACATCTCCGGGCATTTTTAAAGTTTAATTTTAGTTTATTTGATATAATTATTTTGAGGCAGGGACTCACCAAGTCACTAAGTTGCCCTGGATGAACTCAAAATTATGATCCTCCAGCCTCGGCCTTCCAAGTGCTGGGATTACAGCTACTGTATGCACCACCACCTTTTAACCAATCAAGTGCAGTAGTTCTCTGGACCAGTTTAACTGGAATATCTGAAATGGAACCAGGAATATTTTGACCTCCTGGGATGGTTCCACTGCAGCCAGGATTAGGAATACCTGTGCTAGAGAGAGGCGAGGTAGCAGGAAGAGGATCAAGGTGCTGGTTTAGAGGGCGTTGGGCTGGAACTGCAGGGTACATGAGCTCAGGTAAAGGTGGATTCATGCAGTTCAATGCATGACCACAGCCAGGAATCACAACACTATGCCACCCAGGGCCACTAAGAACCCAGATCCTCTTCTCTCTGCTTCAGGAGCTGTTTAACCTCCATCCCTGATTCCTCCTGTCTGCTGGTCTTCACCACCCTCATCTTTAGAGCTGATCCAGCATGGCACCTGCTGTCCCTACGGCTGTACTGGAAACTGCAGTCACCAAACAGGAGGCTGTGACTTCTGTGATCTTCCCAGGCTGTCCCTGGGTCAGTGGGCAAAGCTGGCGTGGTTGGGCTGGTGTCCGTAGTCTGCCCCATTCCATCATTCTCAGCTGGCATGATTTACAGCCCCCCTTGGTTTTACAGGGGCTCTGGCAAAGCGTGTCTAACAAGTGTACAGCAGAGCAGCTCAACCTAACCAACTGCATATGCAGAAATGACAGTGCATGGCCTCGGAGGCTTTTCAGAGGTAGGACTCACAGAACCCAGAGCCTGTTGGACACGGAGGTATGGAGAAGAGTCACAGCTAGGGAAAAACTATGTCTTCATCCAGTGTAGATGCCACCTTAAAATACAGACACCATGGAGGGGGTTTCCATTTCACTGATGGGCCATCAACGAATGAATAAAGAAAATTTGCTCTTTACATGCAGTAGAGTACTACTCTGCTCTAAAGAAAGATGAACTTGGTCATTTGTAGGGAAATGGATGCACCATGAGACTATAATGTTAAGGGAAATAAATCAGACAGCATGCTTAAACATTGGATGGTTTCTCTTATATGAGAAACCTAAACAATAAATAAAAAGCAAAGGAAAAGATAGACAGTAGGAAGTAGGAGCATAGATCTTTCTCAGATGGGAAGATCAGGAGATGGAGGGAGAGGAAAGAGAGGGGAGGGAAAGGGGATGAAAAATGAATGAAGATGTGTTCTGCACAGGTACAAACTCCACATAAGGAATGGAAACATTGTGAACTGCAAACATGCACTAATAAAAAATAATTAGAGACATCAAACAGAAAAAAGAAATATATAGAAGCCCAAATGTCAAGGGAAACCCAAGAATTATTAAGGAAAATTAGACATATGAGGATAGTTACAGAGAATTATATACTCAAGGTAATTTTTAAGCCAAATGAGAGACTTCTGCTTTTTATACTTAGAGATTTTTTTTTTCATAAACCTGGTGAATGCTTATCAGAATGAAACATGGCGAAGGTGCTCGTTTCGTACCAGGAAATACTACATTATACACAGTCATCGATGCAATCTTACAGGAGACTTTGCCAGCTGAGCTTACCTGTGGCTTGCTCAGCCCAGGCTCTTCCACACGGGTCTGTGTCGGTCCCCAGTGGCAGTGGCCTCCTCCTCATTTCTCCTGCTCTTTCTCTGTCCTTCCAGGACTCCCTGCTAGCAGTGTGCACAAGGATCCACCCAGGGTTTACACCTCAGGGATGTCGCTGTTACAACAGCAGCGCAGGAATGATAATGCCAATACAAAGCTCTCCTATTAGTGCCAAGCAACTTCACTCTGTTAATTCTCCCAGTAACGCTACGAAGTACTGTTACACCGCCTAACACGGGAGGAAAGTGAAGTCTGAAGAAAACTAAATAATTTGCCAAAGGTCAGGAAAGGAATAAATGTCAGTTTCTTGGTCAAGATCCAAGGCAGGTTGTGCGACATGATTAACATGGTATCTTACTTATGCCTTAATCATCCGGGAAACAAAAGTTGGTAGCTGATTAGGTCAGTAGATAATTATGTTACTCTGTTGCTTTCTAATCTATAGTCAGTAACAACGCACTGTCAAGAGCTGTACTTTCTGCCTCCGTGTTTAAAGTAATTCTCTGTATTTTTGAGCTGTGTGACCAAAGGAGAGGCAATGAACCTCTCGGGGCCTCTATTGCAGACTTTTCTCACAGTTTTGTCATGAGACTGAAATGAGAATCCATGGATAGCCTCTATTATGATACCTGGCGCTATTGTGCACTACCTAAATGTTGTTTCATATCATTTTTGTGGTCATTATTTTTTCCTTCTCATCCAAAGACGTTTTGGGGTGAAGCAGTATCACTGATTCTCTGCATTATCAAATGTAGTTTATGTGGTTTTCAATCATTTTCATTTACAGAACTACTTTTATCGATTTATTAAGAACAATTTTCACCAATTACTGTTTATTTAGTCATGAACTGCATACTTGCTTCATTTTCAGACCCATAGAATATGCTTTTGGGGGGGCAAAAAGCAGAAATGACATAATTTTGAAAGGTTAAATAAGGACTAAAATGTATAATTGATACTGGGAAATAGGAACAAAATGTTCAAATGGAAAGGGGAATGGAAGAAGAAAAAAGCAAAAAAAGGATAGAAGAAAAAATGGAAATAAAGCTTTTGTACATAAGAAGGGAGAGAGGGGTTGAAGGGAGGGGAGGGGATTGTGGAAAAAAGAAGAACCAAGATACATCATGTACAGGCACAAATTCCCAATGATGAATGTGACCATTATGTATATCTGAATTGTACCAATAAGACTAATTTTAAAAAGAAAAAAAGAAAGAAATGATATAATTTCCAAACACCCAGTACTTGCATTTCAGTAATAAGGTAAATATTAATTTTTTTTAAAAAATCAGTTATGTCTGCCTTACTGATGACTTTTTCTAACTAGATACTTCCATGGAACATTTCCTTACATTCTGAGATCTGTAGCTTGTCAGGGGAATATTTAGAGCAGTTGTAGCATTGTACTTCTATGAAATTGAAGGCAAACATATTATATATCTTATCCAACACTGGGAAAAGAAATGCACATGAGAATAGTGATTGTCACATTTTGCTGATATTGACAGTCTCAAGAAAATGCTCTTCTATGTTCAGTTAAATGACTCAGCAATCCTGATGGGTGAAAAGCCTGCTGCTGCTGGCTGGTGAGTGTGAAGCAGATCCCTGTGTCAGACTCCGCCTCTGGGTGTGCGGGAGATAGCTTGGGAGTCACAGATAGCGCTGGTGTTTGCTTAGCCTGTATCTATGGGACCTTCCCTAGCTCACAGGCTGCATGACAGTCTTCATCAGAAACAGCTCACTTCTTTTTGACTGTTGATGTCAAATTAATGCATTTTCTGTCATTGTCAAAAGTATGCTGCTCTACTTGAAGGCAGTTGTATGTGTGTGCATGCACAATTATCATGGGGAATGAGTTGATGATCCCATTCTAAGAGAAGAAAAAGCAAAAAGCAGGAGATTCTTGGTGTGAATTTTCTTTATCTTGACTAACCAAAGCAACCGTTTTAAGAAAACTCTTGAATATATTCCAGTGCAGAACTCACAGGCACTCACAAGCTTGACTCCATCATGTCCTGGCTGTGCGGCACTGGACAAGGTGCTCACCTAGAAAACGATGATGCCCTTGCACAGAATGAGCAGGATTGACCGAGAGAACTCACGTGAAGCGCTCGGTCTCCGCCATCACCACCGCCTTCGCCAGCGCCTCCACTGCGGGCGTCACCCTCTGGCTCCCTCCCTCTAATCACCACCATCACCAGCCCAGCCGCATCTGTCACCATTATCTTCACCACCTCGCACACGGTCCCCTCTGTGACCCTTCTGTCAGCCTCACAGCCAACACGGCTCACGCACAGGACGCTGCCCTAAACGACAGGCAGTAAGCACTAGCTTCTATCATCCGTGCCGTAATATTTTCTTGGACTGGCTTTCGGCTTGTGAAACTGCATATTCTGAGCCAATTACCTTGATATAAAACACACTATCATGTTCTAATGGACCCCTGCTCAAAGGAAGAGCTTGCACATAAACACTTTTCTTTACATAAAGTAAAAAAGAACATAAAATGCTCCCCCTTCACTAGCCTCTCCTTCCCATAAACAGGTCTCAGGATCAGACTTGACCATGGATGGTCTTCTGTGGATGGGTTTCTTTCCTGAAGGAATTCATGGCGTATGAACACCGCACAAGACAGTAGACTATGTACATGAAGGTCCTCCTTCTAAGCCCCGGAGGGAGTGCATCACGCATGAACAACCCATGTAAGGACGTACTTCAGACGACAGCAAGACCAAAGCACAGGCACAAGTGCTTCCTGTACTGAGTGGGCATGAATAAATTCCCTGTTGATGGCTGTCCTTTACAGATCTGCATTTCTCCTCTCACAGTGAGTCATCCCAGTTCTGACTGCTGAAAACCAGCCTGAACTGTGGGCTTTCGTTTTCTCCGGAGATTCATGCTTCTGCACAACCCTTCATCCCCATTACCTCTTGGACCCAAACCAGATGGACACAAATGGAGTATGGGCGGAGGTGGGGTTCCTGCTTCAGGAGACAAACTTTGTCACAGCTTCGCCTACGCAGCATTTTGAAGTGAGGGCTGGGTGTTGTCTACACCGCCCACCTTCCTTTGTTCTGCCTTCTAGCCAGTCTGTGGCACTTTCAGAGTCCTTGCTGCAGTTGATTCACCTTATTACAAACCCCAAATTCAATAGCATGCACTATGCAGAATAGCACGTCCTACTGTAAGTAGTGGTTTTGAACGGTAACTCCACCACCCACTGAGTGACTTTGGGGAAGACAGCTGGATGCTTCAAAACTTTAAGTTCCTCATCTGAAGATAGAGAATATGGAGAGAATATAGTATTTAAACCCTGAGGTCTTTTGTGCACATAAACATACTCATGACATTGGTAGCACAGGACCTGGCACAGGATGGGCTCTGAAGAAAGGCCTTTCCTTCTTACCTGAGTGGTCATTCACCCCCCCCAACCCCCCCAGACATCCGGGCTTGGTCACCTTCCGGAGGGCACCGGATCTGCTCATGTTTCCTCAGCTCACCTGACACTTACAAAATGTCTTTCAGCATGAGTTCTACTCTTCCAGGAAGAAGTGCTCTTGCAGAGAACCTAAAATTCAGTGAAAAACTACTTTCCCCCAGGCACCAGAGCAGTTTAATAAAATCAAAATCAGATTAAATTGGATGGAGGGAGGACGAGGGGAAGGTAAAGAAAGAATAAGAGGCCAAATCAGCCCACTGCAGACAGGCAGGTCTGTGCACGCCCTACCAAGGTCCCGAATCGCTCAGAAGACACCGAATCACCCTGCTACAGACAGGCAGCCACCTGGTTCCACACTACAAAGACGCAGAGGACACCAGACCACCAGACCAAGGTACTGAGTCCCGCTGCTCCCAGCCCAGAGGTAGGGGCTTCCCGGCCACCACCCCTCCCGCTGCTCCCAGCCCACAGGAAAGGGCTTTTGGGTCACCATCCCTACTGCTGCTCCCGGGCCCCTGTCCCACCTCTCCCAGCTCAGAGGAAGTAATCCGTGCAGGCGCTAACAGCCCCCTGCCCCAGTCGAAATGAGAAAACACGTAAATAAGTCTCAAAACCAGACTTCCAGATCACCTACAGCAACACCAAAGGGAAATGAGATGGAACACTCTGATACTCAACCACCTGGACCCACTGAACTGGCAACAAAAGGGGATCTGGAAAAAAGGAAATCAGAAATAATTTCTCAGATAACAGGAGAAATTGTGCTCCTAGTGCAAGACATGATTAATAAATCTAGAGAGGAGCTCAGGAACATGATGGAATCCCAACATAAGAAACAAATGGAATCCATAAAAGAGATGCAAATAGATTTGCAGGATGTGAAAAACTCTATTGAAAGTCTACATAGCAGAATGAGCCAATGTGAGGACAGAATTTCAGATATAGAAGATAAGATTGCAATTAGTGACCAGGAACAGAAAAATTGCTTCAAAATTATAAGGGAACATGAGAAATCAATCCAGCAGCTGCTAGATGATGCAAAGAAGAATAACATAAGACTGATTGGAGTCAATGAAGAAACAGGAGAGAGTGGAGATGACATAAAAAAAAAAATCTCTTCACAGAAATAATGGCAGAAAACTTCCCAAGCAGGGGAAAAGAGCTTGACATACAGATGAGTGAGGCATATAGGACTCCAAATAGCCTTGATCAAAAAAAATCTACACATAGGCATATAATTGTTAAGATTCCAGAAACACAACAGAAGAACAAAGTTCTCCAAGCAGTCAGAGAAAAGAAACAAATCACATACAAAGGAAAGCCCATCAGAATCACAGCAGACTTCTCAACACAAAGCATCAAGGCAAGAAGAGCTTGGAGTGACATATTCCAAGCCCTAAAAGAAAACAGCCTCCAACCCAGATTGATGTACCCTGCACAGCTATCTTTCAAAATGGATGGAGAAATAAGATACTTTCATGACAAAGAGCACTTAGGAACTTCGTGAATACCAAACCAGCACTCCAAAGAATTTTACACAATATCCTAGGAACAGACATTGAGGATCACAACCCCAGGAAGCAAAGCAAAATGAATCCATCTGGCATGACAAGAAATTAAATGTAAAGGGGGACAACCCAACAAAAAGAAAAAGTCATGGCAATGACAAGTCAATATGTTTCAGTTATAACCGTCAACGTTAATGGTCTCAATTCACCAATCAAAAGAAATAGACTGGCAGAATGGGTCAAGAAGCAAAATCCAACAATATGCTGCATACGAGAAACACACTTCATTCAAAAGGAAACTCATAGACTGAAAGTTAAAGGGTGGAAAACAATACTGCATGCGACAGGAACCCGAAAAAAAGTAGGAGTAGCTATCCTCTTTGCAGATCAAGTAGATTTCAAACCAACACTGATTAAGAGAGACGAAGAAGGACACTACATCCTTGTAAAGGGAAGAATCAAAGAGGAAGAGATGACAATCATAAATATCTATGCACCAAACACTAGTGCACCCAATTATATAAAACAAATACCAACGGACATGAAAAGTCATATATGCACTAATGCAATTGTAGTGGGGGGCCTCAATACCCCACTGTCACAAATAGATCAACTAGACTAAAAATAAGTAATGAAATACTAGAACTCAATCAAACTCTTGAACAAATGAACTTAACAGATGTTTATAGAGTGTTCCACCCCACAAAATCAGAATAACATTCTTCTCAGCTGCACGTGGGTCATTCTCAAAAATAGACCACATACTCACACATAGAACATGTTGAAGTAAGTGCAAAGGATTTGAAGTTATCCCCTGTATATTATCAGACCATAGTGTGGTGAAATTGGAGATCCATAGCAAAAGAAACTCAAAAAATTTCATAACCACGTGGAAATTGAACAACACACTTCTGAATAACCAATGGGTCACAGAGGAAATTAAAGAACAAACCAGACAGTTCCTTCAATTAAATGACAATGACAATACAACATATCAGAATCTATGGGACACAATGAAAGCAGTCTTACGAGGGAAATTCATAGCAGTGAATACGCATATTAGGAAAACAGAATGAGCCCAATTAAACAACCTGATGCTGAACCTCAAGCTTCTAGAAAAAGAAGAGCAGGACAACCCCAGAGCTCATACAAGGGAGGAAATTATAAAGATCAGAGGAGAAATCAATGCAATGGAGACTAAGAGAATGATACAAAAAATCAATGAAGCCAAGAGTTGGTTCTTCAAAAGAATCAAAAAAATTGACAAACCTTTAGGCAATCTTGGCAGAAAAAGGAAAGAAAAGGCCCAATTCCATGCAACTAGGAATGAAAAAGGTGAAATTACAACAGACCCAGCAGAAATCCAGAGGATCATCAATACCTACTTCCAGAACCTATATGCCAATAAGATGGACAACACAGAAGAAATGGACAGTTTCCTAGATACATATGAATTACCAAAGTTGAATGAAGAAGACCTAAAAATTCTGAACAACCCAATATTAACCAATGAAATTGAAAACATAAGTAAAAACTTATCAACTAAGAAAAGCCCGGGCCCTGATGGCTTCACTGCTGAATTCTACAAGACATTTAGAGAGGAACTGCTGCCACTACTGTTGAAACTCTTCAATGAAATTCAAAGGGAAGCAATACTCCCAAATTCATTCCTGGAAGCAAGCATCACCTTGATCCCCAAAGCAGAGAAAGACCCAACTGAAAAGGAGAACTATAGGCCAGTCTCACTCATGAACATAGATGCAAAAATCCTTAATAAGATACTGGTAAACAGAATGCAGAAGATCATCAAGAAGATCATACACCTCAATCAAGTGGGATTCATCCCTGGGATGCAGAGATGGTTCAATAAATGCAAATCAATTAATGTAATATACTATATCAATAGAGCCAAAGACAAAAACCATATGATTATCTCCATAGACGCAGAAAAAGCATTTGACAAAATCCAACATGCATTTATGATAAAAAAATCCTACAAAAAATTGGAATAGATGGTCTCTACCTCAAACTGATAGAAGCCATCTATGAAAAAACAACAGCCAATATCGTACTAAATGGTCAAAAACTGAAATCCTTCACACTAAAATCAGGAACAAGACAAGGATGTCCACTATCACCACTCTTGTTCAATATAGTTCTGGAAACATTAGCCACAGCAATTAGACAAGAGAAAGAAATAAAAGGAATAAAGATAGGAAATGGAGAAGTCAAATGGTCATTATTTGCAGATGACATGATACTCTATATAGAAGACCCTAAGAACTCCACCAAAAGTCTTCTAGACTTAATAACCAAATTCAGTCAAGTAGCTGGTTACAAGATCAACACACAAAAATCAATAGCTTTCCTCTACACCAATGACAGACTCACTGAGAGAGAAATAGGGCAAATAATTCCTTTCACAATAGCATCCCAAAAACTGAAATACCTAGGAATCATCCTAAAGAAAGAAATCAAAGACCTCTTCTCTGAAAACTATGGCACTCTGAAAAGAGAGATTGAAGATGATATCAGAAAATGGACAGACATCCCCTGCTCCTGGGTAGGAAGGATTAATAGAGTGAAAATGGCCATACTTCCAAAACTGCTATATAGATTTAATGCAATTCCAATTGAGATCCCAGCAGCATACTTCATAGACCTTGAGAAAACAATCCAAAAATTCATTTGGAACAAGAAGAAACCCAGAATAGCAAAAGCAATTCTAGGTAACAGAGACATGGCTGGGCGTATCACAATCCCCAACCTGCAACTCTACTACAAAGCTACTGTGATAAAAACAGCATGGTACTGGCAAAGAAACAGACTTGAGGACCAGTGGAACAGATTAGAAGATGCAGAAACCATGCCAGACACACTCAGCCATCTCATCTTCAACAAAGGAGCCAAACACCCTCACTGGAGGAAAGATAGCCTCTTTAATAAATGGTGCTGGAAAAATTGGGCTTCAACTTGCCAAAGATTGAAACTAGACCTGTATCACTCACCATGCACTAAACTAAAATCAAAATGGATTAAAGATCTAAATATTAAAATAGAAACTCTGAACCAGTTGGAACAGAGGTTAGGTAGAACTCTTGAAGACATCGGTGTAGGAAAAGATTTTATGAACAAAACCTCAGTTGCCCATGAACTAGCACAAACAATCAACAAGTGGGATCTCTTCTTATTAAAAGGCTTCTGCATAGCAAGAGAAATCACCAGCAGTGTGAAGAGACAACTCACAATGTGGGAAAAAATCTTCACCTGCTCTTCCTCAGACAAAGGTCTACTATCTCGAATCTATAAAGAACTTAAAAAGATCAGACCTCCCAAATTTAAAGACCCAATCCAAAAATGGGCATCCAAAATGAATAGACATTTCTCAGCCAAAGAAGTAGAAATAGCAAATAAATACATGAAAAAATGTTCAACATCACTGGTCATTCGAGAGATGCAAATGAAAACAATGCTGAGATTCCACTTCACTCCAGAAAGAATGGCTGCTATCCTGAAATCAACCAATAACAAATGCTGGCGGGCTGTGGGGAAAGAGGAACCCTGGTCCACTGCTGGTGGGAGTGTAGACTGGTACAACCACTGTGGAAATCAGTATGGAGATACCTCAAAGAACTAGGACTGGAAGTCCCATTTGACCCAGCTATTCCCCTGCTGTGTATCTTCCCCAAAGAATTCAAAGAATCATACCACAGTGATATATGTGCGCCCATGTTCATAGCAGCACAGTTTGTAACAGCTAAACCTTGGAAACAGCCCAAATGTCCATCAACTGGAGACTGGATAAACAAAATGTGGTTTTTTAATAAAATGGAGTACTACTCAGCCATAAAAAATGAGAAATTAGAGACATTTATAGCCAAGTGGATGCACATTGAGGCAATACTCTTAAGTGAAATAAATAGGACACAAATGAATAAATACTGAGTAGTTTCTCTAGTGTGAGAAACTGAAAGTGTAAATAAGGACTAAATGTATAATAGGTCATGTGAAATAGGAAGAAAAGGGGCAAAGGGGAAGGAAGTGGGAGGGCTAGGGGAAAGGATAGAAGGGAATGGGATTAATATGAGAAAATGGAAAAATAGGAACAAAATCTTTGTAAATAGGGAGGAATGGAGGGGTTGAAGGGAGGGCTGGGCAAGGGTTAAAAATAAGAACCAAGAGAGACTATGTAAAGGTGCAAATTTCCAATGATGAATGTCATTATATTGTACACCTAAAATGTACCAATGATTAGAATGAATAATCGATAATGCAAAATAGGAAGAAAAGGTCCAAAGGGGTACGGTTAGTGGGAGGGGCAGGGGAAAGGAAGGAAGGGAAAGGAAAAATGCTGAGAAATGGAAAAAATGGAAATAAAGTCTTTGTAAATAGGGAAGGGTGGAGGGGGTGAAGGGAGGGCTAGGAATGGGGAAAAAATAAGAACCAAGATGCATTATGTAAAGGTACAATTCCCAATGAGAAATGTAATTGTGTTGTATACCTACAATGTACCAGTAAAAGAATTTAATACAAAAATGAATAAATAAATAAAAAGAAAGAGGAGGAGAGGAGAGACAAAAGGGAAGGAAGAGAAGACAGAGTTCCTGCTCGGCAAGGTGGGAGATCGCCCCACAGGGAGGTAGTGAGAGTCTGATGAGTGGAACCTAGGCTGTGGGAGGCCTGGTGTCGATCGACTCATTTACCGTCATTGACCTTCAGGAGGAAATGATGATGCTGAGCTCTATGAAGACGGCAAGCAGCTCTTGGGTTTTCACAGCATGGAATTAAGAAGTAAGACATTTCTGGAGGACTGTCCAGCATCCAATCCCATTCGTCCATGAGACCGGAAGGGTGGGTGTCCTGTGAGTTCACCTCAGGGGTCACACAGGGCTGCAGCTGTGCCGACACTTTCCCCTTAGTCCCCATGGTGGGACTAACTCTGCACGTTTTACAAAGAAAGAAGCTTTGGCTCAGAGACCTTTGGTGCCTTTCCCAAGGACAAAAGCCAAAGGGACAGAACAAGATAAATTACACCGCTGCATGGAAAGCCCAGGTGTTTTGTATTGCACCAGGCTGCCACCCTCTGGGACAGAAATTGAGAATAAACCCATTAAGAAACCAAACCTTAATTAAATGACTCTGTGATGGTATTTGGACTAGTCACGAACAGTCAGGCAGCAGTCACGAAAACTAGAGGGGAAAATGCTGTGGTAATTTTTAACAACTGGCTCCATGAAACACAAACCAACAAACAAACTGACTTGTAGCACTGGCTGCTTTTTGTAGAGTGAACCTGCCCACCTGGCCAACATCACACTATCAAAGTCTTTGAACTGGATTTGGGAAGAAATTGGTATGAATGGCTCTATCGAGTCAAAGTGAGTCATTTCCAGCACCAGTGTGTGTGTGTGTGTGTGTGTGTGTGTGTGTGTGTGTGTGTGTAGCTATATTTATGTTATTTTCTTTAAAAAAATATTACCCCAACTATTTTTCAAGTCATTAAGTCATTATAAGTGTCAGGTGTTTCGATTATGCCCTCATCAGTCCCCCTTTTTGCAAATTATGCAATTATTAGTATGCAATGATGCATTACTACTCTACCACATTGTTTCAAAATATAACTGACAATAATCCCAGCAAACAAAAGAGAACAAAACCCCAACTCCAACTCCCAGTCTTGAGTTGCTCATTTTCTTCCACATACTGGATTTTTCAAAAATCACTTTTGAATGAGATTTCATGAGATACGGAAGGTTTTCAAGGAACTCAAGGCTGGGTTTCTCCAATACACCAGCAGTGAAAATGGTCAGGTCTGCCTCAGAAGGGTCAGAGGGAAACCTGAACAGAAAAGAAGATCAAAACCACCTGAAGGCCCCACGGTCCTTACTCCTCGCCTTCTTAAAGTGCCACCGCTGCTTGGATTCCCCCAGGTAGAAGCAGGGTTGCAGAGAAGTTGCAGGCGTTGTTTACAGGACTTGCACCATGAGCGAGCCTGGCACTGTCCTTTGTGTGGCCTGCCTCGGAAGTGACATACAGGTGGATTCCTCGGGAAATGACTTCTGATATGAGAGATTTGGTTCATCATATTCATTTCTTTTCATTGTGAGTCACAGAAGGGAGAATATAGCAGAGGGTTAAAAGTAAGGAGTTGCCTCTGTAAGACAATTTTCACAAATGCTTGAATTATTGCTCATGGAAATGTAGAAATTTTTTCCCACCTACCAAAATAAAAAAATAAAAGTTGCCAAGGTATCACTGGAATTTAGTGAGAAAATTGGGTCTGAGTTGAGCAACAATGTCCCTTTCAAAAACTGTGCTAAAGAGGAGAGAAAAGACTAAGCATTCAATTGTTGACTTACAGCACACCATATTTATTTGCAAGGGGAAATTTACATAGTGAAATTTATATTAGAAGGTTAAAATAGGAGTTAACGCTTAACAGGAGCAATGTTTTAGGACTAAATTAGAACAAAGGATATTAACATTAGGCTGAATATCCTATTAGCTTAGCAGGTACCAGAAAGATCACTGAAAGAAATTGGATATTACAGGCACTGATGAATTTTCACTGTGAAATCTTTATGAACATATTGTGAATATCTTTCTTCATTTGCTATTTTTCTTATTAAAAATAGAGTGACCTACTGGAGTTTCTTATGTGATTCTTTAAAACTCTACATTGTTCTAAGTTTTAGACTACTTGATCAATGATAACAAAGAATGTCAAATTAAAATAAAAGCATGATTCAGATTTTTCAAAAGTCTAGAGGGTTTTTGAATTTGAAATTGTCAACTTAAGACAAGAGTTCTTATCTAATAAGGTTAAAAATAGCACAAAATTGAGTCAGAGATGAACTTCCTCCAACTTGGGAAAATATTAACAATTGGGTGACAACTTGAAATAGGACAGCTGGGGTAGGAGGCAAGTGGAGTGGAAGGGGTCATTACAAGTCCCCCAGTGGAGTGGACAGGACCAGGAAACAGTGGACACACGGTGACCTACGGGCTTCTGAGAGAGATGAACTTCCAGCTCAGGTCTCGTGCCTCTTCCTTCCGTTCTTCTCTGTCCCACGTGACCTGTGCACAGTGCTCCGGGAGACTCGAAGGATGGGGGAGTCCTTTACAGAAGCGCGTGGGGAGACATGAGTTTGCTCGAGGATATTTTGAGTTTGTGCGGCTGGACAGAAATGGAGAAGTTGGAGGTCAGAGCTGGGAAATCTAGAAAAGGACCATGCACAGGACACCTGGGTGAAACGCTAGTAGTGAGTGACATGGGCCAAGAAGGAACTTGGAGTAAGGCAAAAAGAGAGGAAATAGGAGTATCTGAGAGGTGAGTAAGGATTTAGTACTATTAATTTGCACCAAGAAAGACTGTCAGGCAAATGCAGAGTAACGAATGGGGATCAAGTGTGTTGAACACCAGGCTGCCCAGGGGTGGAAGAAATGAGGCCTGGACAGAGGCCGTGGGTGTGGATGTGGGCTCTTCAGAGCTCTCACATGAGTGTGTGTGTGTGTGTGTGTGTGTGTGTGTGTGTGTTCTGGGGTCAAAACCCGGGCCCTGTGCCCTGAGCTGCATCCTGGGGCACTGAGCTACACCCCCAGTCCCTTTTGGGAGGGGGACAGAAAAAGCATCTCACTAAGTCACTAAATTGCTCAGGCTGGGCTTGAACTTGGGACCCTTGTGCCTCTGCCTCCGCTAGTGTTGGGATGTCCAGGATTCATCATCAGATCCAGCTTCTTGTACGATGTGAGAATGCTAAGCAGACCGCTCTGCTGAGAGGTGGGAAAGAGAAAGTGAAGCATCCATGCACCAGTGGCTTCTAAGCCTCCCCCCGCCTCAGAATCCTCTTGGGAGCCTTAGAAATATGCATTCCTAGATTTCATCCATGGAGACTGATTGGGCAAATGAGATTCCCTATGGCATATCTTGGACTTTGACAGTACTTTACTATGATTCTTCTGAGACTGACCTGTCTATATTTTTTCATTTTAATCTTCCAACTGGTCTGGAAGCATCTGAAAGTAAGACCTATGTTTTAAGGCTTTCAAATGTCCTGCAGTACCTACCAGTAGCAGTGTGCCGGGGAAACATTAGCCACTCACTAATACACTAATATGTGAGGGTTAGCTGGTCATCCTAATACTGCTCTTTTAGATGAGCCATCCAAGTGATCAATTACAGTGAATGTGGGAACTTAGACACACAGTTGAATGAAGATTGGAATACCCTTGAGTTAATAACAAAACAAGCAACTTTCCATCTACAATGAAATCCAAGGGTTGTCCTGAAATGGCCATGGCAGAAAAGGGGCTGTTTTCCAGAATGATTTAGACATCCAGCCACACCAGCCTTGCTTTTGGAGGGTGCTGATTTGACTCGGAGCTGGTTTAAGCATGTCACTCTGACAGTGCCTGTGCACTCACACGATGAGAAAGCACATAATTGCAGCTGTCCCTCGGTGATAGCCTATTCATTTACAGGGCTATTTTGGAAACACTAAGTTTTTAATTGGTTTCCAGTGTTTGGGGGAGGAAGTTCCATGATATAGGAGCACAGGGCTTCACCCTCTATGGATTTTCTCCACTAGAATTCAATGAAGTTTAATTGAATTACAATGGGTGAATCCATCGCCAGCTCTAGTAGCTGACAGCCCAGGAAGCCAAGCCTTCCAGGGCCTCCCAGGGCTGCCTGCAGGCCCAGGTGAGAGAGCACAGGGCTCTGCACCTCAGCACAGTGTTAAATAGCAAAGAAACAACTGTAGTGGAGTAATTTTAGGAACTGGAGAAAAATTCACCATATTTCTATTCTAGCACACAGGATGTGGCCTACTTCTTTAAAATGTCAAGCATAGAGACACAGATTTTATTTAAAGAACATAGAAACACTCACTTGCTTCTTTGAGTCTAGGATATAGTTTTTCACCAGCAAGAAGAAAAACGGACTATTTCCCGAATGGCTGTGCTAATAGCACCGACACTAATAGTGCACCAGGGATTTCGGAGATGTTATTCTCTGTGACCATTTTATCCATCCAGTTAGGTAAACAAACCAGGTAAAGTGTCCTAAAGTTACTGTATTTTAACCATCAGATAATGCAGCAGCTAAGAACCATGTTTCTGCATCATTCTACAGTTTATAGCTAGGCACGCATAGCTCCTGGTAAAGGTATATAGGGCTTTTTCATTTATATATGTTCTATATATAACAGGGAAAATGTTTATAACTCTCTCACACTTTTATCTATGTAGTCATTAATGTAAAATGTGAAGAAAAATTCAGACTAACCAAGCAAATAATAAAATCATCATCATAGAGTCTGTTATAACATAATTTTGAAGCTATCATGGAAACTTTTGCTTTGGAAAATGGGAACAAAATGAAACTAAGTATCTTTAAATGAGATAAAAGTCTACATTGGAGGAAAGCTTTTAATTTTGTTTAGTTTCAAGTGAGTTTGTTTAAAAGTCAATTAGGCTTATGGAAGTCTGCATTTGCAAACAAAATGGAGATTGAATCATTTTATTTTAGAAACTATTTTTATTGGTTTTTACAGGCCAATGGTACATAGTTGTATAAGTGTCCTATTTTAATTTCTACAAATCTGGGAAATCATTGAATGGAAAAGCTGTTAAACGCTCTACAAAATGAACTCTCTTGCCATCATGTCAAAAATACTGCCTCTGATACCCCTGACTTTGTGGTATCTATGCAGGGTTTGTATGCAATTTTTTGTCCTCTGTGATTTGTTTTCTTTTTTGGGATCTAAAAGTACGTCATGACACACATAACTGCTCCTCTCATGACCACATCTTCACTCTTCCCTTCCCTAAAAGTCCTACTATTTGCCTCTTCTCTTTCCTGTTCTGTTGGAGTCTTCTAACTTCATTGAGCCCAGGGTCCCTATCTACAAAGTGAAAAGTTGGACGGGGCATTTGGTACGATCGCTTCCAATTTCAGGATTTATGCAGCTGTAGAGGAAACCTGAAGGGCCCCACAGTGTGAGGTGACCCTGGAGGACAGGGACGACCAGGGTGACCTTTTCACTTCCTGGACTCACTTCCCTGGCTCACCATACCGCACTAACACACAAACAGGAGGCCGGGGAGGGGAGAGGACGGGCTTCCTGGACCCTGGCAGGGTGTCTACCTGCTTGAGGGGTTGGGAGCCCGGCACAGCCCTCCACCCGCAATGGACCTCTCTGTTTCCAAGAGCTCAGGAAAGATGCTCGGTCCCAGCCTCGCCCCTGTCTCTCCGTCTTCTCAGCAAGACCAGAAAGGAAGGAACCACTCTGCGGCCCGCACTGCTAACACGCCACCAGCTCTCTGGCCAGCTCTGGGTCCCTAGGTCCCTGGCTCAGCGTGCTGGGCACAAGGCCTCCACCTGGCCCTCCTAACCCCAAGGCAGATGCCACCACAGGGCCTTCGCATCTCACATCCCCTCCTCTACGTGGACTGCTCCTCCTCAGTACCCAGGCGGCCCCTCTTCAGCTCTGGATTCCAAGCTTGTCTTTTAAGCTCAGGTCCTTTCTGACCAGCTGCCTAACTTCATCCCATCTCAACCTGCATCTCCACCTTCTCTCTTGCCCCAGTGCACACACTTCATGGTTCTCCTTCCTACTTTGTTCTGTTCTCCAGCACTTACCAGTATTCAATGCAGGGCTTGCTACTGCACATCTCAGTTGGTTATTTTGTTGTTGCTGCTGTCATATTGCCTCACTAGAAAGTTCATGGAGCAGGGATTTAAGTCAGTTTCCCTCAGTTCTGTATCTTCGGTGCCAAAACCTGTGCCCAGCACAGCAAGCAGTGATTGAATTGTTTCTAACAATAGAGCGGAACCCTGGATGGGTACCTGGAGGAGCAGGCATGGCTCTGGAGGAGAATGGTCCAGAGATGCTAGTTTTTGGTTCCTGGGGGTATTGTACTCTTCCTTGGATTTGTCCACCAATGAGTTCTGTAGCTGGATATGCAGTTAGGAGGTGGAGCCTGGACAGAGTTGGTCACTTCGGGTGTGACCTGGAAACGGGTATTCTGGTCCATGGCTCCTGCCTTCTCTCTCTGCATCCTGGCTGCCGTGGGTTGAAGAGTTGCTTCCATCAGGCCCCTCCACCACACCTTTCTGCCTGGGAGCCAGCAGGTCATGGACTGAACCCCTGGGAACTATAAGCCAATTAACCTCTCCTCCTTTTCACTGTGGTGTCCAGAATTGTGTTCCTGTGACAGGAAAGTGACTGAGCCAGGACATATAAGCCATGTGGGAATGAAGACCTGCTTTGGGAGAATCTCACTTAGGTGTCTCTGGTTACAAATGAGAAGACGGAGTCACAGAGCAGGGAGCGTGACAAGGTCACTTAGGAGAGTACAGGGCTAGAACCTGGGTCCTCAAGCCTCCTCGCTGCAGGACTCTTCCCCAGGACGAAATGCAGGCAAGACCTGAAAGGATTTTCCTGTTTTATCCCAGTTACTGTAACATCTCTCAAGTTAATAGTAGCCAGAAATAAGTTAATATTAAATACATGTACGTAATTATAGTTCCTTGTTGAGAATTAGCTTTATGTGTATGCAGAAACATGTTTAAAACTCTCACATTCCAAAGAGTAACAATAATGGAATTCTCATCTATCTTAAGGTGGAACGAAAAGTGGGTAGAAGTACAAACAACAACAGAAGGCGCCAGGCTGAGCACTGACAAAGCCCAGCGATGGTCACATACAGTTCATTACTTTATTTTGTTGGCTTTTCATATGTTTGCAATTTTTGATAATACAAGTCTAAACATTAAAAAGTAACCTGGAATCAGGCATGGTAGTTCACAACTGCAATCCTAGCACTCTGGGAGGCTGAGGCAGGAGGACTGAAGTTTAAACCCAGCCCAGCCAATTGAGCTTCTTATGAGGACATTGCCTCCCCCCCCAAAAAAAATAGAAGGGGCAGGGGGATGTAGCTCAGTGGGACAGCCTTGGGATCAATCCCCAGTACTGGAAAACAAACAAACAAAATTGAAAACAAATCCTAGAGTCTCACTCAGTCTTGTTTTCCAATTCTTCAAAACATAATAATAACCAGGCCGGTCAGCTATCATTTCCCGTGCTCTGCCCCATCTTTGCTTAGTCTGGAGTACGGGTTCATGTCCGCCTGTGACTCCAAGACCCTCCCCGCAGACCCCTGGGAGCTTGGTCACTGCAGGGGTCAATTTGAGAAAGGTTCCCTGCAGTCACTGATACCTGTGCTTCACAGGATCAAATCACAGTGAGTTAGCAAAAGAAGCCCTGGTTATTTCTATTCCCGTTCCCTTCCCCAATTTGGCAGTGAAATAGTAATAAAAAAGCACATACTTGGTGGCAGTCTTTTTTCTCTTTCTTCTATACTGAAAAAGAATTTCTCCTTTGTGAGTTTTTTTCAGTGATGTATTCCAGATTTGATATGAGAACAACCAAATGTGTCTTTCCCATAGCTTTTAGGTGACTCCACCCAACATTTCCCCTTTTTAAATCTTCCATATCCTCCTTTAAACTCAGGGCTCTGCCGCTCTATGTGACACAAGCTCCCTTTACGTGCCCTTGCCCACCCTTCTTCTGCACCTCCTAATATTTCCATTTCTTCATTCAAACTGTAAGCACCCATCTTTGCCCATCAAAAAGAATTGAGGCTGGGGATTTAGCTCAGTGGTTCCGCCGCCTGCCTCACAAGTGCAAGGTCCCGAGTTCGATCCCTGGTACAAAAAAAAAATTGAGTATAATTTAATTTAATTTAGAGACGCACAGCTGTGACACCCAGTTCAGATTCCCGCAATTTAGAACTGAGCTGAGAAAGAACTGTACTTCACCCTCTAGTAACAGGGGTTCCCTTCTCCCCGGGGAGACCTCCCACTCAGTGACTCCTTTGAAGTCCTGTTTCATCCTAGTGTCTGAACAGTGTTCCTGGAATATGGACGATGTCAAAACCCTGACTAAAGTCCTCCCCACTGCAGCTGACACAGAACCAAGCCTCCTGGCTGAGGCTGCATGAGGTGAAACTTCTCAGCCTGGGCAGCCCTGTGCCGAGAGCTCCCTCCTCCTCGCTCAGGGTCCAGACTCACGGCCTCAATGGGCTCCTCTCTGTTCTTTCTCAACTCCCATCTGTGGTAGAATCCCTTGGAGCCTCCATTTCTGCTCTTTGTTGGTTTCCTTACTAACATTGCTAACGATCTGTTGTGAATATTCTTATTTGTGTGCTTCCTTCATTTTTTAAAAAAGACTTCCACTGCATTGTAAGCTATTGATGAATAAAAATCTCCCATTTGTTTTGTTTCTCCCTAAGACTTTGATAGAAAAACAAAAAAGGTAAAATGGTCATGAGGATCACTCATTCGTTTGAGCTACTCAAGTCTCAGAAGCATATATTTGATTTATTCTTTGTTCATCCTAGAGGAACAACTTAAGAAATCTTTCAATTTTGGTTAATAGCAGAATCTATTAAATTTGACTTCAATTATCTAAATAGCCAATAATTTCCCCTTTCTGGTACATGCTTTCTCAGCAAAGATTTAAAATCCATGGAAGATGAATGATGTTGACTGCCATCATGACTTCATTACCCTTCAAACACTGCACATATCCCACCAGAACTAAATAATACTTCGTTCTGGCTCCATATATTTTTCACATTAAATCTACCTATGCTTCTTTACAATACAAAAACATGAGCATGGTAGTCACATCAGAATCCATTTTCAAATAAAATGAAACATTTTTATAAATAGATCCAATTTGGGAGACAAAAATGGACACAAGACTGTTTACCAATTAAAAACATGAAGATATACAAAAGAATTATATCTCTGTTTAGATAGCTACAACATTCAAATGATCGATTGATAGATGAATAGATCAACAGATCAATCTATTGATAATTTCAGGTAAATATATACTTTGCATGAAATAATATTACAGTTTATTCCACAAAATGTATCAACTATATTTTTTCACTTTTGGCAATCTCAATTTTTGGAATCCTGGGTTTCATTTATTTTTTGTCTGTTTGTTTTGGAAGGTCTCCAAATTTCTGGAAATGATATTTCTGTGTGTTTCTGAGTCTCCTTTATAATTTAGAAACTCTTTGCAGGGTAGTAAAATATCATAACTATATGCATGAGCTGACCTTCCACATGGGTCCTGCAATGGCTGGTTTACTTTGTAATGTCTGAGACATGATATGAGGCCTCACTCCTTTAAAAATTTCTGCTCCATTATTTATTTTAGTAGAGGTCTGCCCTTAACAAAGCACAAAAGATTCACAGGTATGAAAGAAGATTGCTAATTAAGTTTAGTTAACTGACCACTTTGTTACTCTAGAACTCAGCATCCCATTTAATAAGACTATGAACAATAGAAGCAATAACTATCCAAGTACTTATTATTTGTTTGTTATGCCAGGTACTCTGCGCATAAATGTCATAAGGTAAAAATCATTCTGTACATTTTACAGGAAAATAAATTAATCATTGAGGAATAAAGTGACTTGTTCAATGCCCCATAGTCAGCATGTTTTGGTTTTTTTTAACTTGGATGTGAAACCAAGATATTTGGCTCTGAATTTTACAGTCAAGCAGTAGTTAACACCTGGAGATTAAATGAAATAAACTTAGAAGTCTGGTTGTGATTTCTCAGTATTAATCAATTGCTATCCTGGAAAGTAAACAGGATGTGCTGAGATGAAAGAATGGGTGTGAACAGAATACTGCCATAAAGGGTTTGGGAAAAGTCCTGCACCATAGAAAATGGACTCAGGAGAAAACAAAGTTTAAACTTGCAAATAAAAAAAATCCAAGTCAAAACAACATAAGTGTTTTCTGCACTTAAATTGGCCCTGTTAGAAGACAATGTTTTCTCTCCCTGTGCCGGAGAAAGTGCTGAGAAACAGGGTTTGTTGTTAACAGTATAATTTAGTAAACATCTCATTTAAACAATGTGGTATTATGTATGGAAATCCTAAAATTACATATCTTCTCTTCTGGAAGTTCATCTTAAGAAAACAGTCAGACTCAGGCATAAAAGTATATAGAGAAGGACATCACTACAGCCTTATTTTTAACAGCTAACCCCCAGAAACAATCCTGGCATGCAAAAAATAGTAGAGAATGTGTTGAACAACGACGGCATTTCCTCAAAGTAGAAAATTGTGTAGTTGTTAGGTTTCAGAATGTGGGAAATGATCCCCATTTTGTTTTTAAAAACATCCCTAGAATGCTATAACCAAATTTTCACAGTAGTTGGTAGTTGTCTCTCCCCAGACAGATTTCTACTGGATTCTTTTGTATTTTATAAATTCAGTCATTCAGAATAAGCCTAGATCGACTACAGTGCCTACTAAGACACATCAGAGAAGAAATACGGAGTTGGGAAGCCTGGTCGAGGTTTGGACAGACTTTCCTCCTTGGCTGGTTGTGAAAATGTGAGTGAGACTTATTTATAAAACTGATAGTCCTACATCAGTGGGGCCACACGGGAATAATCACCGGGGGAGATACCGAAGTCTTTTACACAATGATCACTTAGGAAATGTTAGCTGTTTAGGCAAGGTATCCAGTTTATGGCTGTAAACTACTGTGAAATGAAATTACAATTTATACATTTTATTTTGCGCCACTTCGCGTGAATAAATCCTTATGTAATTATCTGGAGGTGCACCTCTGAATAAATAGTAGGGGAGCTTCACTGCCATGGTATAACTAGAGAGACTTACCCAAGGAAGGCAGACTAAGGGACCCAGGCTGGCAAACAGAGTGGGGAAGGATTACGGTTATGGAGGATTGTGAAGAGTCCATGCTACACCCAACTTCTCAGGGTGAGCTCTACAGAGTCAAGTATGAAGCTGTTTCACTAAGTATAGATTTAGATTTCCTTCTTGCGTCTTTTGAGGGTTTCTTTGCTTTTCACAATTCTTACGCACAATATTTAACTAACAAACACCACAAATATTGATGTTCTACTGTGGATTGGACAGTTAACTGGAAAAAGGAAGTAATTTATATAGAGTGAAGGAGCAATAAAAAATACATCAACCCAATACAGCCACCCTGTAGGCCTGTAGGCGGAACAACAAAGCAGACTAGATGAGAAAATTTTAGGCATGCAGTGTGCTGTTTACAATACGCCTGATTTTGAATTTAAACTTCTAAACAGATTACAAAATAATATTGTAATGTTCATATGTGAGACACCAGTACAACAGGGTCCCTGTCTTTCAAACACAGGGTATATTTCCCAGCTGCCATTGAATTTTGGCAAACCTAGGCCATTTGTTTTGGCCAAATTCAGAAGCACAGAAATGACGAGCCACTTTAGGAGCTAGTGAGCAATTTGCACAGCCTCTCCTATTCCCTCTGCTACTGTGTCCAGCACTGGCCTGGATGGCAGCAGCTCTATCACTGCAGAGCGAGCAATGTAGCCTTTGCCACTACTGGGGTCCAAGATGTACCCCAGAAGGCTCACTGTGTTGGAGGCTGAGATGCTAGCTCATGGGCTTTTGGAAAATGACTGGACCCTGGACCTCAAGGGCTCTAAGTTCATCGCATGGATTAATCCATTTATCCATATGCATTCATTACCTCAGTGGGCTTATTAAGGGGTGGGCCTACCTGGATGAAGCAGTCACCGGGATGTGGCCTTGAAGGTATATCATGTCCCTGGACACTTCTCCGATGCACTTCCTCTCTCTGTCTCCTGGCTAACATGAAACAAACAGCTCTCTTCCTGTACCCTCTCGCCACAAGATATTCTGTTTTACCTCAGGCCCTGAAGCAAGGACACGAGTATGGACTGAACCTTCTGAAACTGTGAGCCAAATAAACTTTTCTTCCTTTGAGAGTCTGTTCTCAGTGATGGAAAGCTGACTACCGCAGTTTCCAGTTGATTTTTATGGACACACACTGTGAATGAAGATGATGAGGATCGAGGAAAGCAAGGAGAGGGGCTATTTGGGTCAGATTGGAAGTATGCTACAAGCATACATGCAAATGCCACAATGAAGTCCAATATTCTGTACAATTACTTTTCACTCATAAAACATATATATAGATGGTGAGGGTGGGGGAACAAAATCCAGCTGTTTTGCAGCCATGGTTCTCAACTGCAAGTCTGGAAACATTCTTGGTTTTTACAACTTACCCGGGAGGTGAGCTGGAAGCATCTAGTGGACGGATGCCAGGGGCGCTGTGTGACATCCTGTGTGTGGGAGACTGACTCCCACAACAAAGGACTATCCAGCCCACAATGTCACCAAGTACAATGTTTGAGAATTCTGTGAATCATGGAGATTTTGTTGCCACAGCATAATAGATGCTATTCTGATCTCTAGATGGTTCAATGCTTGGACATCCATTACTATAATTTTACTCTAACAATAGGGCAAGGAAGAGAAAAATATGTCCTTCTTCAGAGACTTGAAGACCTCATTTGATAAAAATACAGTATCTGATAGTAAAGAGGGAAAGGTAGCTAGCTATGAATGTATTTATAATATGTTTTTCTCAAAATAGAAGTCAAAATTATGATTAATGCTGAGTCAGCTGACAGAGTCCATCAAGGCTAAACCTGGACTAACACAGTTGCTTAGGTGGTGATGGGATATAAAATATACTTCCTACATGCTCCTAGCCAGTGATGGGATCAATGAACATTTCCTGGGGACTCTTGTCCCATGGCTGCATTTAGACTTAATGTGCTGTGTCTCCTCTGCAGTTCTAAATTATGGCTGAATTTATGACAGTGCTGTGTCTTACAGTGACTAGTTGGTGTTTTCAATTTAAAAACACCAATTATGGAATAAAGTACTCAGATATACAGATGGCTTCCGGTTTATAACTTGTGACCTGTACACGTGTTGTAAATGTTTTACATTTATAACCTTTCCTATCCTACATAGGTCCCTCTGGTAGTGACCAAAATTCAGAATTACACTGGACTAGACGAGTCCACTGAGAATGCACACACTGCTAGGGCCACCAGCAGCACTGTGTGGTTCATCATGGGCCTGGGCTGGGTGCCCAGTGAGGGCTGTACACTGAGGAGTCCGTCACTCGGGGAGCTCAGCAAGGCGCTAATGGAAATGGAGGAGCAGGAGACACTTCAGGAAGAGGAATTGCCATGGAAACTGCCCTTCTCCACATAATTTACCATTCAAAGACCTTTGTGGTTATAAAATTGTCAATGGGAATTTTCAAGACAGATAACACAAATTCTGGAAGTAGTTCAAATGTCCTTGGAAAATGAAAAATACTTGTTTGCCACAGGGAGATTTACCAGGTAAGATGATTCTTTCGGTCTCTATTTTACTAATCTTATTTTAAGAAGCTTTTACTCATCTGGTTCACATGGAAAAATCCCCCTAAGGGAATATTTGGATTTTACTTTTTAAAGATAATTTGACTATATACCACTTAAGATGATATCATATATTTATGCTTTATTCTCTTTAATGATTAATTTTTGTGTATTACAAGAGACAAATAATTTTTCCAGGAATGAAACTCCAACTTATAGCATTGAAACTACTGGAAATGAGGGGCTGACCTATTAACTACACATATAACCAAGGCCCAGGGGCAAGCTGAGACAAAGTTAGGAGTTACTTACATTATACAACAACAAAAACAAAAGCAATCTATCTTGGGCAATGAACAACTAAATGATTGTTCTTTGTTTTAAAGTATCATGAGTGAAGTCTAGAAATTTTAAATGCTGTACAGTGGATCAATAGGAAACTTGGAATTAAGCTTGGGGAGTTGTGATGTTTTATGCTCAGGTGTAAAAATAGAACATGGAGCTTTTTATTTATCTGACTTCTAGTGTTTCATAATATACATGAATGACTTTTAAAAAGGATTCTTGGAACATCATATAGTATTGTTTTCTTTAAAATAAAAATAAAAAGGAGAATTTAGATATGTTAATCGTATAGGAATATAAACTAATTTGCATTTATTACCAATACATAGATAAAGATTTCTGATGTTCAAATGTATCCTGGTTCCTTACTTGCTATAGGGCAGCTTTAAGTTTTATCCAAATAATTGCGGGGTTCTGAAGAGAGAGCTGCAAGCTAATGGGTTATACAATGGTCCCTGGGTTCACCAATTTAATTATGTCTACGAATCTGGTCTCAGAATTCGTTCCACGGTTCTGGCTGCAGTTAAGTTTGTGAACCAAGCAACCACTGTATATGCATGCATGGTGTGAGAAGAGAGGAGTCAGGAAAGTTCAAACTCTAAGAGAGCTAGTTTAGCCTTGCCAGGAGTGGCATACATAATGATCCCGATGAAATAAGATGAAAGGTGGATGACAAAGAAATCTGTCACATTGCTTATAATTTCTCTTCTAATAAACATTGCAAAGGAACTGAGAAACACACTTTCCAAAGAACAAGGTAATAACAGTGACACATGATACAAAGCTCCCTTTTTATTTTTTCTTTTTGGTATTGTTCGGGTAAAGATAGGAAGAGATAAAAATGAGCAAAAACACATAATAGGTTGTATGTTACAATACAACATAGGGAGCCAAAGGACCAGGGGACACACTTCACTCTTCGTCTTTGAGAACTGCGTAGATGTGGTATTTATACAGGCTGCCATTTTGGATTGATAATAAACTACCAAATCATTGTAGAAGTTACTGTGTGTATTTCTGCCATCACTGTTTATTTCATGGGGGAGCTTATTCTGAAGAGGGTTTCAATGATCCAATTCTGAATCAACCCAGTATCACAAACGACTAGTGAACCCAGTCAATTAATTTACCTCAGATGGAAAAAATTCAATTATACAAGTTATTCTTATCATGTTGACAACAAAAAAATTTAGCCAAACAGAACACAAAATGGGTTGGTTTATTGGCTTTTTATTCCTCTGTAAGTGAATTCATTGGATAGTCACGTACATTTCTCTCCATAGAAAGGTGTAGGGCAGAATGGCCTGATGGACTGCCTGGCCATGTGAAACTTGTTTTCTCATTTTCTTTTTTCCTTCATTTTCATCTTTGAGATTGGTCTTCATTCCAAATTTCATTCTTTGTTCTAAATACCTTTAGGCTTCCCAGTGCCTATCACACGAAGGTCCAGTCTTCTGCTTGTACCCCAATGGAGAAAGAACCATGCCTTTCTTTGACTCTTATGGACCAAAGTTATCAAACAATAACTCTCCCTCCAAACTGCACCCTATAACATGTGGTTATGCAAAGTGTTTGTGCTAAGCCTGAATTCAGCTCATTCTTATTTCAACTAAGACAAATCTAATGCACCAAGTAAAATCACTAGGCTGGAAATTTATAGTGTGGCCCAGGAGAGGAATTCTGAAAGCTCGCCAAACATCTCCTGTCTCTTTATAGTTACTGCCTTCCAAGAAGACCAAGAATAAACCATACTCGATGCGATTTCCCCAGGAATTTCTGTTTCGTGGGTGACTCTACCATGGGGCTCAGTTTTGGTCCCTTTGAAGCAGTTATGAAATCGCTGGGGTTATCATAGCTGTGACTTTTGAAATGTATTCTTTACCTGGTCAGGATAGCTCTTCATCTGCCTCTTCAGGTTTCTTTTTCATATTTTGTTAATAACTTGTTGAACATGTGCTGGATATATGAGGTATGATCAAAATATATTGTGAATGTTTAAATTTTTAAAAAATCTATTACATTAAAAGACACATTGCCATTAATCTGTCTCAAAATCCACCCCCTCTCTTCAAAAACATATATTCCATCATTCTTGCCACTTTCTTAAGCAGTTCTGGAAGTTTTCTTTCCTGAATGTCTTTAAGAGATGTGATCAAAAATATGGTGATTGTTGCCTCTGTGCACCATCCAGAGGAAAGGCGGGCCCATAAAACCTCATGGTGTGTCTTCATCCATCCTACTCACCAGATCTGGCCCTGTGTGACTTCTAGCTCTTCTCCAAAGTGAAAATGGTCATGAAAGATAAACATTCGAATTGATTCAGGACATTGAGGCAGCCATGACGGTACAACTAAAGACACTCATGAAAAGGGACTTCAGAACAATTTCAGAAAGCGGTAAGAAAAATGAGACAAATGTGTTTGAAGCAAAGGGAAATATTTTGAGGAGGAATTCAGGGCAGTGTCTTTTGTTGTAATTTAAAAACATTCACTGTATTTTTGGATTCTACCTCACACACTGTGTTGAGAAAATAGGCAGTGGACCACAAGTGGGTTTTAATCTGCTTGTTGTTGATAAGTGCACCTGAGTGGGCCATACAGGACTACTTCACACTCTGGCAGAAGTAAGAGCCATAAATGCAGAATTCTGTAAACGTTGCCTGGTTTAGCCTTTTGGGGACCAATTATGAGCTGCAATACTCTAAGTAGGAGAGCATCCTGAATTCAGGACATAATATGAATGTCAAAATGATGTACTGAAGATGACAACTTAATGAGAATATTTTCTACACCATTGTGTACAGGAGCAAGTGATACAAGTTGTGTTTTCAAGTTCCTTTTTTCTCCTTTTGCAAGAAGTGGTGAAAACCATTCACCATGTGGCCCAGGAGATGAATTTATCCCAGTTTGGATTCTCTGCCATGTGCTCCAATACCGTTTACCTATGAGGCCTAATTTGAGAGAAGGTGATTGCTTCATATGTCAAGGTACCAATCTTTGCACTTGCTCTTCCTTAAATAGTACTATCTCATTCCACCTCACCCCAAAAAGAATGGCTGCTATTAAGAAATCATCTAATAACAAATGCTGGTGGGGGTGTGGGGAGAAAGGAACCCTGCTCCACTGCTGGTGGGAGTGTAGACTGGTGCAAGCACTGTGGAAATCAGTATGGAGATACCTCAGAGAACTAGGACTGGCAGTCCCATTCGACCCAGCTATCCCCCTACTGGGTATCTTCACAAAAGAATTAAAAGAATCATACCACAGTGATATATGTGCACCCATGTTTATAGCTGCACAGTTCGTAACAGCGAAAGCTTGGAAACAGCCCAAGTGCCCATCAACTGGAAACTGGATAAAGAAGATGTGGGGTTTTTTTAAATAAAATGGAGTACTACTCAGCCATAAACAATGAGAAACTACAGACATTTATAGCTAAATGGATGCATATTGAGGCCATCCTCTTAAGTGAAATAAACAGGACACATATGTATAAATACGGAATAGTTTCTCTAGTGTGAGAAACTGAAAGTGTAAATAAGGATACACACGGATGAAATTGCCCAATAACATATTTCTTGGATTGTGTTTCCATCGTGTGTCATATGACTGTATCGAAATTTAAATTAGGGAGAAGTCTGGCTTATGTGGAGTCGGCTAACTAACTGGAGTTATTTTTTCCAGATCATTATTTGCTCAATATTGGTTTTGGGGATCTTTCTGAAACAAATCACATCCTCTGGTGTCTTGTTGGTGATTGAGATGCTTTTTTAAGTTATATGGAAAAATATTTTAGTGCTTTTCAATTCTGTTTTGGTTGAGTTCTACTGTATTTGAATATTATTTGTAGTTTTTTCCCCCTTGCATTTTTCTTCTTTGAGTGGTTTTAATTTTTTGTATGTGTGTGTGTTTGACTATAAAACTATTTAATAAAAAATAGCACTATCTCAGAAATGCTCTGTGTTCACATCTGCTGGGTTCTTGGTTGGCGCTGTGCAGTCGTCCTGGTGCTAAGGTACATAGAGTCAGCTTTCCCTTCAGTTACCAGCTCCTAGTGGGACGAGCTTTTTAGCACTGGACACCTCCTAAGCCTCGAAATCTGGGTGGAACATGCACAACCAAACCCCGGCTATAACGATGGGATGCACATTCCTGTGGGCACAAAGATTTTATTTCACCATTTAGCACACCTGAAAATAGATCTTCCATCACACAGAAATGTGGATGTCTTAGAGCTGGAGATTTAGCTCAGTAGTTCTACTGCCTGCCTCACAAGTGCAAGGACCCAAGTTTGACCCCCAGTAACAAAAAAAAAAAAAAGAAAAAGAAATGTGGATGTCTTCTTATGCAATTCCATGAAAATTTCCCCTAATGGCTCCATGTTATGATTCATCTTTCTCTGGTAAATATTTTCAAGGTTCCACCACTATTTAATTTGTCCAGGACCTACAGACCTGGAACACCCAATATCCGTGGATTCTGATTCAACTCAGTAATAGTGTTATCTATAGAAAATTGATTATGGGATGGGTCAGGAGGGTTAACTTTTATAACAAACAACTCAAAATATCGGAGACACAGACAAAAGCCCATATATCACTCACTTCAATGTGGGTTGACAGGAGGGGTGACCCAAGGGTGCCTGAGATCCATGGAGTCACTCAGGGCCCAAGCTTTCCTCTCTGGGGGCTTGTGATTATTTCTATCAGGAGGTCGGCAGGAGAGGCCTAAAAATGGTTATTTTCGTGCATAATTCATTATCCAGAACTGAGTGCTAAGAAAAGGGGACATGAGTGTGTCTGATCACAGATGTGAAATGACTTAACATCAATCCTTAAAACCCTAGGATTTTAAAATCCATTACACATTTATTTTTGTTCTATTTTTAGCAGCTAATTTTCTTTTTATATTTACATGTAAAATCAGTACAACACTGCTCTGTAGCTAATATATAAAAACAATTCTATGGTCTCTTGCCAGTAGGACTCTATGTCATTTTCCTAATGAGAGTAATAAATTCATGCTGAGCCATCTACATTTCCTGGCTCAGATTCTGTGGTCAGTGGCAGGCATATGGTGGGTGCTTGAATGGAGACTCAAGTTCAAACTGAGCCAACTGAGGAAAGTGAACCTGACCATGAACAGCACTCAGTAACTGAAGGGACTGAGCCATACTTCAAGAAATAAAAATATACAAATATTGTATGAGGGTGTAATTTCATAAAAATTATGAAACACCCTTAGATCGGATCTGTGGATATGGTCCAGTATTTTATTGTTCGATAATCTAGGTGATGGACAACAATTGATCAGATTTAGCTAATGTATTTCTGGCTAAGAAAAATGAATACATCTTTCTGCGAACATTGTTTACCATTTGGTAAATGATTTAAGCTCTGAGAATTATAGTTTTAAAATAAAATTTCCCTCAACAACAGGTAACTTTAAAATGTATTTAGAAACAAGGAAGGTGCACGTTGCACAATTTGAGATCAAGTGGCCTTGCTTCAACAGTCAGAGACAAGTACTCCACGTCTACACATGACTGCTAGATTCGGCTTTCCAGAGCAGAGCTGAGGTGAATGAGGGGAGAGAGCTTCAGACCCCTTTAAAACTGTGCTTATAATTGGGCCTTTCCTGACAAAGAAGACACATGTTCCGGTGCCCAGAAAGAATACACAAGCCTTGAGTCTGTTATCTATTCCCAAACTGATATTGGTGGTGTGCTGTCTGCCAACCACCTACCGCATCTGGGTTTGGACGGGAAGGGAAGTTTTATCACTGAAGACTGTGTACAAAACAAGGATGAAACTACATTAACAGCACTCAACTTTTTTTTTTTTTTTTTTTAGCTACATCCCCAGCCCTACAGCACTCAACTAAGTAATTAATAAGAAGGGTCTGTATGGCTTTGTTTTGGTAGTGCACAGGGATCACTTCACTTAAATGGTGTAAAATGTGTTTGTCGTCCAACAACTCATGTCACAGTCATTTAGAATGGCTCAAGGGCAAAGCAAGGACTTCAACTTGCATAAGCTAGCATTTATCAAGTGCTCTAAAAAAACAATAAATGCAATGTGTTTATTTGTCTTTACCATAATATCCATTTGTTTTGTGATCTCGTATATCTAAAACTACTTTAAAGTATTTTAATTAAAAAACCACCAAAGTTGCATGTATTTGTTGGTATTTATTGTAGACTGCAGTAAATCTTGTGTTGTATCAAGGGCTTTCTTGGTGTCTGGCTCTACAACTGGCACCTTTTATGAGTGATCTTATTTACTACAGTTTTACTACCCCCAAGATGGGTGCTATTCTTTTCTCTCCTGTTTACATGCTTGTCCATGAAATGTTTACTGGTCATACACCAAACATTCTGAAAGGCACAGCGGACACACCAAGCTGCATACAGAGTGACCTCTGACTAACAGAATCTGGTCCCTGGAGTTTGGGGGAAATGTCCTGGCTCTGAGAATCCTGCAGACCAGGCTCAGACACGTGTCCTGCAGCGCCAGTCAAGGAGCAGCGCGCCGTGGAGAGGGTGGGAATGGAGCTTCACTCGGCATCACCAAGCTGGGAAGCACAGAGTGGGTCACGACCTCGCTTCAAGGGCCTGACAGCAACTTTGGGTTTCACGGAAAAGTGGGAGCAAAGGCAAGGACTGGAGGTTGACACAGCTGAGGGGTGGCAGAGCTTGCAGTGTCAGTGATCCTGCTCAAGCCTGGTCTGGTGGCTCTGTACCTCAGGCCTGGTGTGGTGAGTTCCAGGTAGGTAGTTCAGGTGCCACTGGAGATGATGGTTCCTGCTTGAGGGCAGCCTCAGTTCCCTCCATGGGGTAACTGCTCCACTGCTCCCACTCAGGGACATCTCATCATGGGGTGCTCCATGAGGCTCTGCCTTTCCTGGAATCCATAGTGGCTACGAGCTTAAGACAAGGACACACAACTTCTCTGCCTTACTCCAGGGGGTGAGACTGGGTATTGTAAAATCTGGTAATTAGATGTCCCTGAAAATCTGAAAATTACTCTGGTTATTCCCCCCGTGATGTCCTCAGTCATGAAGGGGAACGAGACAGGCCAGGTAAATTCAGGGCCCAGAATCCCTGCAACACAGGCAATGCCTATGCACAGAGATGAGCATGGATTTCTCCTGAAGTTTTAAGGTAATCAGGGAGACATAAAGTGAAAGCAGTGATGCCAAGCTTTATCCTGCCTTAGTTACCCACTGGGCATTTTGCAGACCTGGTCTCTACTTCCCTGAGAGAACCCTGCTTTACTGCGTGACAGCATTCACTTTGGATCATCCAGCACGGAGACCTTTCTGTTACTCCAGCTCACCCATACTTCCCTTTCTCAGCATCTTGCACAAACTCTTCCCTCTTCTGGAGTGCTTTTCCCCGGGCCTGCAAATCTCTGATCTTAAATATCAGTTCTTTGAAGAGCCATTCCTGGACCCACCACTGTAAGCTCTTCAAGTCAGCCTCTGACACAGTGCCCTGCAATCTCTTTTATCCCATTTAGCACAATTTATAAACTACATACTTATGAGTATATTTACTTCCTGCTTAAGTTGGCTCTTATCTCCATGAGAGCAAGAGCCACACCAACTAGGTTCTCAAGCGGAAAATTTGAGGGGTGCGTTTTGTTCTAAGTGCAAATAAAAGCCATGTATTTTGTCTTCGTAGAAGAGCAGTGAAGTGTCCCAATTCACACTGTAAAATGATCTATTGTGGCCCACGACCACTGGCCATTTGCTTTCCCAGATGAAACTATGCAGGTGGACATGATGGGGTGCCAGCTGTCCCCAGAAAACACAACAGAGCAGAGAAGACTTAGGACAGTACAACTCCTCGCGGGAAACTCTAAGCCTGGATAAGGCACATTAAACTTCGAACTCACCCAACCTTGAGTGCCGTCCCATAGAGTGTACTTCTTAAGAATGGATCCTAAGGTAACCCCAGAACAGAATGCCCAAACCCAAGGGTGTAACAGATGTGGACTCTGAGTCTTAAGGACGTGTCCAGTATCTGTGTCAACTGGGACAAACTGACCTCTGTGGTGTGTGTGTGTGTGTGGGTGATGTGAGTAGGAGAGTCTCTGTAAGTGCGAAGCAGAGACTGTGAAATCTCTGTACTCCTTCTCAGTTTTGCTGTAAACCTAAAGCTGCTATAGAAAGAATAAAGTCTTTTTAAAAAAAAAATCTCTGCTGTGACACTATGTGCCTTTGAATATGTTTCGATTCAGCTTATTTTAGCCAGAATTTTGGTTATTTTTAGTTTTATTTTTATTACTAAGGCCTTGATGATCATGAAGTGCTAGTGGTAATACACATGCCTGTTTATTGCAGACACATGCACATAGCTACAGAACAGGTATTCTTCAGTGTATGTGTGGGGTTTGAAGATATGTTCTCTCCTTGCCCTAAGTTAAAGGCTACCACGATTGTCAGTCAAAATAAAGACTGCAGGAAAAGACATCAGAAATTCTAGATGTGTTCTACATAAAGTGTTAACTGCTAATGGGAGCAAGCCAGGAAAAGAACATTAAATGCAATATATCTAGGACTGACATAATTAAAGCAGGAAAAAAATCTCAAAGCCAAAAAAATACTTTGATGTTGCATGAAACTCAGGCTCAAGCAAACATAATATTGATGGATTATATGGCTTTTCAAAGTTTTTCGTTCACAGTTAAATACAGACTGAAAAATCTGAGCATTGAGGTTGGGAAAATCTGGAGGCTTGTATTTTTTTTTTCAATGAGTGAAATATTTGAAAGCATCCTCTAAGTGGGCAGTTTCTTTGTCATCCTGATTCGACTCACTGAACTGATTTCCTGTTTGCACACTGAACCTAGGATTAGCTAAACTCGATTTGAAAAATGTCACTAATGAAACATCAGGAAAAGAGGGAAGGGGACATGCTGAAGCATGTGTTGAATAATATTTATGGCTTATATTTATGTGTGTGACTCATATGCTTAAAAGTAAATTCAACCCAAGTGAAAAAGAAAATTACTACTTTATGTGTGACCAGAAATTTACATAACATTTGCAGATATTTATAAAACTCTAGACTATTTCTCAAGTTTGTCACAGAGAAAAAAAGACTAGTTAATAAAAAATGACAAACAATTTAGTATTAAAATTGCAGTAGCTAGGACATGGCCTAAGAGCCAGGCTAGTGTCAGGCTGGTTATGTCATGTTCTGTTACCAATTTCACATTACAGATTGAACTGAAGTTGTATAAATTATGCTCATGCATAAGTGGGAGGGCTAGGGGAAAGGATAGAAGGGAATGGAATTAATATGAGAAAATGGAAAAACAGGAACAAAATCTTTGTAAATAGGGAGGAATGGAGGGGTTGAAGGGAGGGCTGGGCAAGGGTGAAAAATAAGAACCAAGAGAGACTATGTAAAGGTGCAAATTTCCAATGATGAATGTCATTATATTGTACACCTAAAATGTACCAATGATTAGAATGAATAATTGATAATGTAAAATAGGAAGGAAAGGTCCAAAGGGGTAGGGGTAGTGGGAGGGGCAGGGGAAAGGAAAGAAGGGAAAGGAAAAATGATGAGAAATGGAAAAAATGTAAATAAAGTCTTTGTAAATAGGGAAGGGTGGAAGGGGTGAAGGGAGGGCTAGGAATGGGGAAAAAATAAGAACCAAGATGCATCATGTAAAGGTACAATTCCCAATGAGAAGTGTAATTGTGTTATATACCTACAATGTACCAATAAAAGAATTTAATAAAGTGCAAAAAAAAATAGTCTAAAAATATGTTTTCTAGTATAAGAAAAAAAAAAAAATCCAAACACAGTGTGCTGTCCAGCCTCCAGGATGTCCAGGATGACTCCAGCCACCTACTATTCGAGTCCTAGAGAAGTCCATTTGTGCTCTGAATATAGCTGACATGTGCAGCCCAAGGATACTGCAGAAGTGAGTGTCTGACTTCTACACTGGATCACAAAGACATCGCAGACATGGCTCTGCTTTCTGTTGGATCATTCACCCTGGGGAAAGTCCGCTGCCATGTGGTGAAGACACTGAGGCAGGTCGAAGAGGGGAAGAAGTCCACAGGGTTAACGAAGTCTTGGGAAGAGCGAGCAGGGCCCCAGGCCTCCAGCCAACAGCTGATGGCCACAGTGGTGAGTGAGCCACTTTGGAAGTGGATTCTACAACACCAGCCAAGCCTTCCTATGACCCTGGTCTTGGCCAGCATCTTCCACGCTACTTCTTGAGAGAACTTCAGTTCCAGGGATTCTGGAATTTCCAGCTCAGCTGGCCTCGAATTTCTGATTAAAGAAATTGGGGGATAATAAGTATTTATCACTGTTTTAATTTAGGCTTGTGTTACACAATAATCACCAATTCAAAGATATGAACACAAATGAACTGACAGTGGATTTGTTGGGCAAGATTATTAAGAAAGATAACAAAATGCAAAGTTAATACTATGCTGTTATTATACATGTCATAAGAAATAAAGCAAGTACTCTTGGCTTGAAGGAGTTGCCAGCCTGAATATTAACAAACTTTTAGAACACAACTAATAGATAAGGATGGGAGAAACAACCTTGTACTTTCGGTGATAGCGTTTACACAGGGAGAGCTTTGAATTCTGGTGCGGATAGAACATGAGTTCTATAAGATTTCCATAGGAATTCCTACTTGTGTCTCTTTAGTTAAGTTTTTAAATTTTATTGGACTTCAGTTTCTTCATGGTCAAAGTGTGAATAGTAAATTAATCTACACTGAATGATATTGGAGTTACACAGGGCTTTGTTTAGCAGATAACAAATTACTCTTATTCTTATTATAACACCTGTGGAATCTTTCCTAGTGTTAGATACTATACCAGAAAGTCTTCCGATTATAACCAATAAAACAATCACATGACACTATGAAATATTTATATTTCTTTTGCCAAAGTTTTATTGAGACAGTAGTTGGATTCCAATTCAGTACAGCTGTTTGCTGGAATCCTCTGATTATATGTCCAAGCCCAATCAAGCTCCAAGAGAGCCGTTACACAGGAAGTTCTCAAAAATTGTGTTCTCATGATGCCTTGGATTCCTGTAAATTACTAACGAATCCCAAGAGCTTTGCCACTTGTGGGTTAGAGATACTGAAGCTTACAATACCATATATTGAAATTTTAAAAATATTTAATCCATTAAAAATAACAGTTTTGGTCCTATTGTGTTAACATAAATATCTTATGAAAATATCTATATTCTCAAGCCTGTTTCTTCATTAAGATATCACACCATGAGGCTTCTGGAAAACTCTGTTGTGTACTTGTGAGAGAAGGACAGTGGAAAAAGGGAAATAAACTTGAGTATTATTTTAAAGATAGTTTTGATTTCATGGATTGGGAGGTTTTCCAGATCTTTGTTTGAGAACTAGTTGGCCAAACCACCTAGAATTGTGGTGAATTAAGGAACAAAGATTTTAAAAAATTAAAAAAAGTTTATTAGCCTGTGTTTGCAGTATATAATATCACATTCTGCTTGGGCCATGGCATGTGAACAAAACACATCTTATTTCTTATTCCTTTTACTTCTCCTTCCCTTCCCCTTCCTGCATGGCTCGGTCCCCTTCCCATCAGGAATAAGGGTTCTCAAGGACTCATCCTCCCAAAGCAGTTTTGCCTACAGAGCCTGTATATTTTTCAAATGAGCACTGAAAATGCTCCTATAGGAAATAAAATACAGACTACCAGTAAATTAATCCTCACTATGAACATCTAACCAAACAACAGCAAGTATAGTTAACATTATTGAACTATATGTTCTTTGGACACATCATCTCATCTAATTTTAATAAGTTTATTGGTCTCTGTCTTACAGATGAAGAAACTGACATTTAGATGTAACTTACTGGACATGACACCAAAAGGTAGGGGTCCTGGCTCTGGACTGGAGCCAGGCTGGCTTGAGTACTGTCTAAGCTCCTGGCCATTGTGGTTTACACCTTAGGGAATAAAAGGGGGTAGCCAGGGATTTGGCTCAGTGGTTCTGCTGCCTGCCTGGAAAGCGAAAGGTCCTGAGTTCAATCTCTGGTACCAAAATATAAAATAAAATAAAATAGGAGGGAGGCAGTCCTAGACCTTGCGCTGTTTATTCTCACCTAGAAGAATTATGACCAGTTCTCCTCAAAATAACATAAAATGCTCCAAGGATATGATTAAGTCGAACTTGTATTTTGAACAAGTACTTGACGTTTTCTGGGAATAGTTAATTCAGAGGGCTCTGAGCTGCAGCAGGGGTGGAGAATTCCCAGGAGAAGGGCCAGCTGGAGCTGGATCTCCATGGTGCAGAGTAACTAGAAAGAGTAGGAGACAGGTAGACCAGCACAAGGGACGGGATGCGAGAACTGGGGGGGGGGGGGGGGGGGGGCTGCCCTGAAGAAATCCACTCCCCTGAGCCAGTCAGCTTCTGTGATGAGGTGAGGAGACCCACACTCCTGCCGCTGGTGGGGAAGTGTGCCAGCACAGGGAGGGGCACCCCGGCACCGCGATGCCTTCCAACCAGCGAGAGCCGGAGGCCACGATGGCGCAAAGCTACCCAGCTCTCGCTTCTAATCAGCACAAGCTGGCTTTTTTATCTCAGCCTATGGACTCTGTTTCCATAGGGAGCACAGAAGACGCCTCCAGGTAATGAAATGTGGTCCAACATCCCTCATGGAGGAAGGAGTGATTGCTCAAGCCCAAACATTTCAATACATTAAGCATAGTTTAACACAGACAATGAAAACAGTTCCATTCCTGTGTGAGAATGGCGTGAGGCGGAGCAGAAGGGACTCCTGGTTAGGAATTTGCAATGCTAATATTGTTATGCAACTGACTCTAGTTAGTCTTATTCTCTTCAACTCACGCACTTCCTGCACACTAAACACACCGTGCGTGGCTGGCGGCGAGGCACCAGACTGGAATCTTAGGTGATCTATTTCACCATTTAGGTAGATCAATTTACAAAATAGGGTGATGATTGGAATGCCTAATCCCTGCTTCTGGAATTTCCCTCCCTGCAGAGGGATACCAGTTAGCCTAACTCTACTCCCACCTGAGAAAAGTGATTTAGCTCAGTGGCTTCGCCACCTGCTGCTCAAGCTCAAGGACCCGAGTTCGATCCCGGTACCAAAAAAAAAAAAAAAAAAAAAAGAAAGAAAAGAAAAAAGAAAGAAAAAAAGAAAAAAAAAGAAAAGTGACGGATTTGATTGGTTCTCTGGAGAGAGACCCTGTGCCTGTGTGGCCACGTCCTTCCTCTTGTCTGCCGGAAGTGAACGCCCACAGGATGGATGATTCTCCTGTAGGCAAGTTTATTTCATCCTAGAAGTGTTTTCAGAATTAGGATGCCCCCATCTTCTAAGTGAGCTACATTGTCCGGTATGGCATAGAGATACCAGTAGCAAAGGTGACATTTTGGTTTCACATCTGCCTTACAGCTGCTCTTTATTAATCACTTGCTTCAGATGATTGCAGGCAAAGAAAATGAATGTTTTTTATTGAGTCCCCTAAAGACTCCAAAAATGTGCTGATTATTACTATGTTTTATAAAGAAGAAAACAGCATGGGAATACAGTGGTAACAATTTCCAGAATTCTGAACCTTGGGAGGCTGGATCTAGGGTATTTGATTTAATCAAACTGACTGTTTGGCACAATGCCAGAAAGATGTTTTTTTCGATCTAAAAAGTAAGTAGTTGCCTGGGATTTAGGAATTATGAAAACAGTTGGCAAAGCAACTCCTAAGCTTAGTTACTAAATGCCTTCAAGTATTTCCAGTCTCTTATAAAATTTAAATTTTTATTTACCTGAAATCTCTCAGTTAAGGTACATTACTGAAAAAAATTAAATATGTGAATTTGCCCATAGTTTTCCAAGAAACATAAGAAGAGTTGAAAGACTTATGTAAACTCAGTCTTTAGTTTATATAGAGGTAACTTTCCCCTCTTTTTCTTTAGTTCAGAGAAAAGCTGTGTGATGGTTAATCTTGGTTGTCAACTCAGTTGGCATGAGAGACAGATGTTTAGGAGATCAGTAGAGTGCACTTGTAACTATGTCATGGGGATGGTGTTGGGGTCATATCTGGTCCACGTCCTCTGTCTCCCTGGGTCTCCCCCTGCTTTGCTTTCTGGCTACATCAGCCCTTCCACCATGTTGTGTCTGCTTTGGACCCAGACAACCGTGGTCTGAAATCATGAGCCAAAATAATCCTTTTCTCTTTTAAATTGTGTTTGTCCGGTGTTTTGTACCAGCAACAGAAGGGTGACTAATACAGGATAGTTTGGGAATTAGTATACTGTTTTCCTTAAGTGTTATAGAAAATTTCATTTAAAGTGACTATTCCACATGTTGGTGTTTAGAAGTCTCAAGCTCATTTAAACTCTTGGCAGTACTTCTGAGACTTCAATTAAAAATTATTAGGGAAAAGAGATTATATTATATTAATAGAATGTGCCACATGCTACCCTGGAGAAGATATACCAAACTTCTGCCTTCCAAAACATCTGTAATTACTAACTGGATAGTACATAAAATAAATTCCAATTACAAAAAGTTCATGTGTAAAATTCGAAATTTATGAAAATCTCATCACAGCAAATTTTATCAAGTGAGTTGTTCCTTATTATAAAATATGTGCTCATATTATTAGAATTTGACTAAATAAATTGGAACAGTGATAACATTAATGACAATAAATGGATATTTTTTAAAAACACCTCACTTTGAATTGTGAATCTTGAAAATATCAAACTGGTACTAGTATAGGCCAACTGGACTAAGGCCTTTCTTTTTTATCATTCTGGATAATGACAACATTATTCCAATTAAATTTTACTGCTGGCTTTTTGTTATTAAAATAATTCTTTCTCTACTGAAATATAAATAATTGTCTTTTCATTTCTGCCCATGAATTAAGCTTATAGTAATGTCATGCCAAAATACAGTCAGTGAAAAATATATAACAATTCTTTAATAAATTAAAGATGTGTTTGCAATGATAATTGACAAGAGATTTAAGATTAATGAGTCTTTAATTTTTCCAAAGCATATTTCAAATTATAAGATACAAATGTAAATGGCAACTTAGTAAAATTTATATTTTCTTTTTGTTTTTATCAATGTAGCAAGTAAGTTAAAACCTTTCTGCATTTCAATTTTTAGGGTTTATCCTTGTTACCAGTTAGTAGACTGGACACCGATAATGCCTGAGCATTTACAGTCTGATTACTTTAAAAATTAATTTCATGTATTGGTTAATTAGAAAAGCTTTCAAATAAAAAATAATAGCAATCTGGCTAAGTCCTCAAGTTATGTAAGAAACTGAATAAGACTTGTCTTATTTTAAATTATCAATGTAGTGATTTTATTCAATTATGGGAATTGCATAAGCGTTAATTCAAAAAATGTATCTTCTTGTTAGCAAAAAGAAGAGAAAATATCTTCAGTACTTTAATTATATAACTTTTTTAGGACTTAGGATGTTCACAGAGCCAAAAAGTGAAAGAAATTACAACATGCAATGAATAAACTCTTAAATTGTATTAAAGTATGGGTTTGAATTTGATTCAAAATCTAGCAATTCAAGAAAATATTTATGAATTCCTTTTAAAGAATTTGAATTATCTTGTATTCTTGCACTTTATAAAGGTTATTGATCCATTTTCTTTGATAAAAATAAGTTTTCTCCTTTACATTCATTACATAAGGGATTTTCAGTATCCAATTTTGTCTGTTAACAGGCAAACACCAAAGGAAAAGTAAAGTTGCAGTGCACCATCACACAGTTTGGAGAAGGCCAAGTCTGGCTCTGGTCTGTGTCCACACACACCTCGAGGGGAGACACACAGTTAGGGGGGTCAGTGGAATAACACCCTCTCCTCCAAAGACATCTGTGTCCTAATCCCCAGGACTGTGCAGGAGGCATTTTGTTGTTGTTGTTGTCGTTGTTGAGTTTTTAGCACGTTTGTAGTACATAATGACTACATTCACTGTAGGGCATTGGTACATGGACACAAAACAGTTCAATCTTTCTTTCCCCCTCCCTCCCTGCCCTTTATGGCTCACTGTGTTTTATGAGGGGACCCTGGTTTGAGGTGAGTCACTGTAGAGCTTTTGTCCACTGGGCCCTCTACTGTGATGTTTCTGCTTGGAGTCAGCCAACCAGGGAGTGAAATCCCCAAACCATGAGCTAAATGAATCTCTCTTCCTTTAAATGGTAGGTTTCAGGTGTCATGTTTCAGCGGTAAGAAAGCTGATCAATGCAGCACTATATTGAATGAAAGAAGCTCATCTTGAAATGTTATATAATTACTATATGATTCAATTTATATGACATTTGGAAAAAGATAAACGATAGCAATGGGAAATAAATCAATGGCTGCCAGGAGCCATGCATGGGGAGAATGTATGACGAGGTGGGCTAAGTATGTATGACAGTTCTGGGTCTGATGGGCCTGTTCAGTATCCTAATGACAGCAGTGTTTATATGAATCTATTCTTGGCCTAAAGTTGAAAATGGACACCATTTTTTAATGTTAATTAAAAAAATAAAGCCCAATGGAAATCCATTTAAATAGAGAGGAAAGAAGGGTGATGTGCTTATGATCCTAATAAACTATATCTAAAAGCCTTCAGAGCCGAGAACCTGGGTATCAGATACACCACTACATTCTGCATATGACAATTTTCACTTCTGCCAAAAATTCAAGACTTTATAATGCTCATCTGCTCATCCTGGTGGAAAAATAATGGATAGTTAAATCTATAATAATATGAAGACTAGATGAGTTCCCTAAATTAGTGTCCATAAAGAAAAACAGGAACTCGGACCTATAAGATATTTTATCTGTGTCATACTTGAGGATATCAGCTGGATGACTTGTGATTCACTGACATGCTAAATTGTGTGTTTCTTGAATGTAATAACATATGTTCAGTTTGTAAGTACTTATAAAAGCAAATATAATAGCATTCAATGTCTATTTTCCCTGAGACTCTGTGTTACTTGATTTCAAAGAGAGTCTATTCCATTGGTGGCAAACGTATGGCACATATGTTGCAGTGGGCTGCATATTATCATTGAAAGCTCTAAACGGTTTGCCATCACTGGTCTATACCCATATCTATGACTTGCTAACTCAATAATTTAGTCTGAGCTATCTGAGCTTTCAAGTTATTTTTAATCAGTAAAATAACTTTCTTCAAGAAAATAGGCTTAAAGTTCAACTGAGTAAATATGTACAAGTCACTTTAAAAATTATAATAATATGCTTATTTTTAATATAAAATGAGATACAGAATTCGATGCACTGTGTGTGTGTGTGTGTGTGTGTGTGTGTGTACAAAAACCCTGCAGAAATTTGAGAATATTTCTATTCAAACTCTTTGAAAGGTACATGGTAATCTTCCTTCTAGAATTTTAGATTTAATTTTCTACTGTTATTGAACATCCTCTGTTTGGTTATTTCATCATTAATTGAAGGTAGTTCAAAAGTTAACTTTCCCATAATCATTAGCCATTCAGTCTCCTGGACTTCCAAAATGTCTATGGCTAAATGACTTGGAAGGGAGGTTAACGCTTAGCAGTCATTTGGATGGTCAATACTTCTGTACTTCAACCAGGCGTTCATCTACCTCTGTGTCATGCAGAGGTAATTGTAATGCACTGAGGGAGACAGCCAGGTAGAACTCCTGAAAAATGATCATTTAATGTGAAAGGATTCCTTAAATCGTTTTCCTTCTCTGTTAAGAAGGTGTGTTTAATGATAACCTGGCAAATATTTGCAGAGAGAAAACACAGAATGGAAAGGTGAACACTAGAATTCAAGGCTTGTTTCCAAATGGCTTTTTACTGCCTTGTAAAACACAACAGGGTGCTGGATCCAGTGCCACCCTGGGTTGCACAGGTTCCTGTCATTTTTCTTTTTCTGAACTATCATTAACTTTGGCAGTGAAATCATTAACAAACCCAGGGCTGGCTCATTGTGGAGCTCTGTATCTGACGTTTATAGTTATGCTCGTCCTGAGCTCTAAATATCATATGCAGAAGGAAGAAGTGAGCCTTCTTCTGGAAATTTCCTTTGTTTTTAAGAGACAAATTCCACTAATTACACTGCACAGAGAAAGTAGGTCTCGTTCTCTTATGTTGTTTTCATTTGAGGGCAGTGGGGGTTAGTGACTTTAAATGCACTTATTTCTAAGCAGGAACTGAACAGGCCACTTTGAGGGAATGGCCCACCTTGGCTGAAGGAATCTGTATGTTTGCGCCTGTATAAAGTTGGGGAGCTGATTGTTAATGAATTCCATGATCCTCATCTATTTTGGTCAAATTGCCAATTTCACTGTATTTTCCTGATATTAAATGAATTATTCTTAAAGTAGGAAAAAGTAAGGAAAATACTTTTTTTGGTGCATGCATATGTGTATGTGTGTTTACTCCATCACAACCTTGGTTGTTTTCAAAAATATGAATTACTTTTGTTGAGCAAAACAGAATATAGCTTCACCACTCTTCCTTACTTTAAACTCTTTGCTATTCCTCTTTAAAATCTCACCCTTTTGTGGTTATTACTCCCAGAACTTCTTGGAAGTTCTGTTGCTGAGAATCTTAGAGTGAGACACTGTTTCCACTATGTGTGAAGTGACGTATTATTATGGTGCTCATATTACCCTCAGAACACTGGGAATGGTCTTTATTTTAGTTTCCAATGGCTGACAATAGATAAATCCACATGACAATTATGGTAAAAGGTTCACAATTGTTCAAACAAGATGTGGTTATTCTTTTTACTCTTCTTTCAGTTTTTCTATAAATTTGAAATATTCATAATAGAAGTTTGGCAAAGACTTGGTTTTCAGATCAACCCAAGTCACTAGGGACCTACATATCCAACCACATTGCATTAGTCTTTCTCAGAGCTGATTTTATGTTTCATAAATGGTTGGCTACATTTATTGTAGGGATATATAAAATGATTTCCTACATCACTTATTGTTCCGAATAGGCCTGTGGGAGAAATTTCTCATGGGCTGGAGAACCAGAAAATATCTGTTGTTTGTGTCTTTTGGACAGTGTGACTCTTGTAACTGAATTTGTCTCTTTCATTGCTTTTGTGGTTAGGAAATTCAGAGCCCAATTTACAACCTACCTCAGGAACTGGTTGTGTCTTAAGCACATGGGTTTAGCTCTTAACCCTTTTCTAAATTTATCTAGAAATATGTCCTATACATTTATCTTTAAAAATTATTGTAATACATGCATTTTTGTTAGACACCTCAAATATTTTTTAACCAAGACAGAAGAAAATAATTTTTAAAGATTTGTTTGTGCCTATGTTAGACATAAAAGGGGTGTGTGTGTGTGTGTGTGTGTGTGTGTGTGTACACACAAACTGGTTTGAATCATGTGCACCATTTCTCTATTTCATTCTAAGTTAATTAGTTAAATTAAATCGCTATAGAAATGAAGCCTGGTGGTCTACAAGCTAAAGGCCTGTTCCTTCCTAGTGTTATTATGAGATACAATGGATTTGGTTTTCAGTTCAGTTTCTGCACATGGGCAGAAGAGTGAACCAGATGAACATTGAGAAGAAAGTCTGGTGCCACTTGGTCACTGGCTGTTAGAAAGGGAATTGTCAACGTCGTGATCTTGAAAAACTGAGGACATTGGAAGGACAGCAATGCCAGTGAATATTCTACAGGTGTTTGGGAAAATGTCACTTTATAGAGGGGAAAGGCAGATTTATCTCTCTTTCAATTTTTACTTAAGCATATACAGAACATTGAAGTAGAGGATCCATTCAGCACGCCGGAGGTCTAGGTGGCAGAAGTAACTTGAGGAGACAGACAGGTACATAAGTATAGCCATAGGAATGAAGGATTCTTCAAGGGTAAAAGCAGAGAACCAAAGACGGCTGGATCTTGGAACAACAGCTACAAACCTAAATAAAATAAGTATTTCAAGAGGAAAAGTCCACGGGGACGAAGGGACCGAACGACACAATCAGAGATGAGGAAGAGAATGATTTTAAGGATGAAATTATGTTATTCCGCATGTTACTGAACTGGTAATTTTCAGTTTTCTAGTTTTGCAATTTTAGAAAATGAAATATAGTATACTTTACCAGAGGATTCTTAAAGTGGATATTAAGGTCTAACTGAAATGTAAAATTTATGTTTGACTTGATAAAAGAAAGATGCTCTACCACCTCACCAAAATTCTTCCCGAATTGTTCTCTTGGGGTAACTAAGTCAAATTCTTTCTTCTGTTTTCAGAGATCAATACTTCTAAGTCAAGCAAAGGAATGCTGGTGACTTGTTTAAGATTTTATGATTATAGGTTGAGTATATTTTATCTGAAATGATTGGGGCCAGAAATGTTGTAGATTTCATGGCTTTCTGGATTGTAGTGATTTGCATTGCATGGAGAGATATCTTGGAGATAGGACCCAAATCTAAACACAAAACTCATTTTGTTTTATATTGCGTGAATACACATAAAGTGAAGGGAATTCCCCACAGCATGCTTGGTGCCTGAGTCTTGACTGTAACTGCGAACTCAGGATGGAATTTTCCACGACATCAGCCCTGCATTCAAAAAGTTTGACATTTTGGAGCATGTCAGCTGTTTGGACTAGTAATGCTCAATCTCTAATTTATTTTAGAAGTCACTTTATATTTAAAGGTCCAACAGTTCACTCCATTTTGTGTACCTATGCTACAGAAGTAAGAACAGTACGGTTACTTATTGTGATACTTTAAATTTTTCTCCAAGAAAGTAAATAAAAAACAAGCTGCTAAATTTATGTTAATTTTAATTGAGATTTATCATGTATTTATTTTATCAGAGGGATAACATGCCATTTTTCAATTAAATTTAACAAAAATGTAATTAAGTGGATAACTACAAACTCCAGAAGCAAGTATATTGTACTTACTACCATTTGTGCTAAAAATACTTGAAAAATGTTAATATTTTTAAAACACAATTTGAAAATTGCATGTGAAAATAGTAAGTATATAATTAAATCCACAGAACTACTTAAATGTAATAATATAAAACTTTTTTTTAACTACCTAGAGTTAATATCAAACACATAAGTATTCTGCATATTTGGGAATTAGACATCTTATTTAATTAGTAAAGAGCTAATTAAATATATCCCAAGTGTATTATTCAGTTTTTAAAGTATTAAACATTTTCAAATATAAACTTAACAATGACAGATTCAGATGAGGTTTTTTTAATATGCAGAAAGTAACAGGATTCACTAGGCAACATCATTAACTTTATTATTATTATTATTATTATTATTATTATTTTGGTACTGGGGATCAAACTCAGGACCTTGCACTTGCCAGGCAGGTGCGGTGCCACTGAGCTATATCTTCGCCCCATCATTAACTTTAAATTTGGAGTCTTGAATAGTTTATATAAAGAAAGAAACATAATGCTGTAGTTGACGATCACACTATGTATTTGGCTATATCTGTTAAGAGACATCAGAGTGGTCCCGGGATGACTGAGCCCCGCTCAGTCCAGCACGCCATGACCACCTGCGACCAACAGACATGAGGACGCCCGGGGCACGCCCACCAGCCACCAGTGTAGCCCCGCGTGGGGGCCTGCAACAACAAACACTGCCCCCCCAACTCTGGCCTCTTAGCTGTACAGCTACTTGGTTCCATACTAGAGGCACAGGGGGACGTAAAGGCCATTGTCCTGAGCTGCAAAAGTGAAGAACAGAGAGCGGGACTCTCAGGCTCTCTGATAAAAACTGAAGCCCACTGGAAAAGTGAAGAGAATCTATGCAATAAAGGCACACCAGACCACAGGACTTAGTAAGTTGGAGGGATCATCACTTCCCATTGGAACCTGGACCTATCTTCAGGGGAAAGGCAGCTGGAACCTGCAATAGAGCCTTGCAGAGTTCAAACCTGCAGGAGGACAGGGAGCTCAACTTGGGACTTGCAGCCAGAAATCTGCTTGAATCTTACAGGTCTGTGACTAGCTTACTGAGACTCATTGACTTATAACTGCACACTGCTGCCCACGTTGTCTATTGTGACAACAGAGACATACCCTGAAGGAGGCCCTTCATTTTTATTTTTTATTTGTTATTTTCAAAATTACCACATTTTTTTGCTCTTATTTTTAATTTTTTTTCTTCTTTTTCTACTCTTTTAAAATTTTTCTTTTTCTCTTTTTTCGTTTTCTCTTTTTTTCTCTCTCTCTCACCCTTGCTCCTTTGCTGTCCCACATTGTCCTTGATCTCCCTTTGTGTTTCTGTTCTGGCCCTAATCCATATTTCTTCTTTATCTTTCTTTTCTTCTCTTTCTTTCTCTTGACTGTGGCCTCTGGGCTCACTGCTAACCTTCCCTTATCCTTCTACCTACCTATCCATCTCTCCCCAACTCCTTCTAACTACCCATCCTGAAGGGTAAAGTTGCTGTATTGAAGAGTTTATTCACTATAAACATATGTTGGGTTGATCCTTGATCTTGATTTAATTCACACAGTTAAAGGTGATAGATTACTAACTACCACAAATTGTCATTTTCTAAGAGGTGTTTGATGCTATTGTGTTGCTGATTGTATCACCTAGGCTAAGGTGTTGTGATTGATCTAATCAGTTGTCCTTCCTAGTACAATGAAACTGAGATAGACTCAGAGCCATTAGAGACTCAAAACCTAAAGACCAGCTATATCTGGAAGGCACCTCTGAGAACCAATCATTCCATAAGGGCTCTAAATACATCAACAAAGATACTAATAAGCAATTTCAAAGTATGAACCCAGGAAATAAACCAAGGATATTACCAAAAACAAAAATGAGAAGACATTTAAGCAAGGCACAAACTCAGACTTCCACTCCACAAAAGGCAACTGGGAGAAACGTGGCGGAAAAGTCTGATAATCAACCACCTGGACACCCTAAACTGATAGCACAGGAAGTAACAAAACAGATGAATGAGGCTCTAGAAAAATTCAAAGCAGAAATAATCTCCTAGATAACTACAGAGATGGTGAGCAGAGTGAAAGACATGATTAGAGGCTCTAGAACAGAAACAGATAAAAAAAATAGATGAGTTCAGAAACATGTTGGAACCCACGAATGCCCAGCATAAGAAAGAAATGAAAACCATGATCACCCAACATAAGAAAGAAATGGAATCCATGAAAAAGATTCAAACAGATATTCAGGAGAATTAAAAACTCCATTGAAAGTATGCAGAGCAGATTAAGGGAATCTGAAGATAGAATATCAGATATAGAAGACAGGATTACGGTTAAGAACCATAAAAACAGAGATTTCTTCAAAATAGTAAGGGACTACAAGAAATCAATCCAGCAGCTGCTAGATGATGCAAAGACTGATAGGAGTCCTTAAAAAAACAGGAGAAAGTAAAATTGACATAAAAAAAAAACCAGTCACAGAAGTAATAATAGAAAACTTCCCAGACAGAGGTAGAGAATTGAACATACAGATAAGTGAGGCATATAGAACTTCAACTAGCCATGATTAAAAAAAAATCTACACCTAGACATATAATAGTCAAGATCCCAGAAACCCAAAAGAAAAACAAAATCCTGCAGTCAGTTAGAGAAAAGAAACAAATCACCTACAAAGGAAAGCCCATCAGAATCACGGCAGATTTCTCAACATAAACCCTCAACTCAAGGAGAGCCTGAAGTGAAGTACTTCAAGCCCTAAAAGAAAATAACTTCCAACCTAGACTGTTGTATTCTGTAAAATTATCTTTCAAAATCGATGGGGAAATTAGATACTTCCACAACAAAGAACACCTGAGAAATTTCATGAACACCAAACCAACACTCCAAACAATTCTAAGCAATATCCTAGAAAAAGACAATGAAGGTCACAACTCCATGAGGCCCAACAGAGGGAAGCCACCAGGCAAGGTAAGAAACTAAAGGGAAAGGGGGAAAAAATAAGAAATAAAAGAGCCAACAATAGTAAAACATCATGAATGACAAGGATGAGTCAATATCTATCAATTATCACTATCAATGTTAATGGCCTCAATTCACAAATCAAAAGAAATAGACTGACAGAATGGATTAAGAAGCAAAATCCAGCAATATGCTGTATGCAAGAAACACACCTAACTCAAAAAGAAATTCATAGACTAAAAGTAAAAGGATGGAAAACAGTTCTCCATAAAACAGGATCCCAGAAAAAAGCAAGCATAGCAATCTTATTTGCAGACAAAGTAGATTTCAAATCAAAACTAATTAAGAAAGACAAAGATGGTCATTATGTCCTTTTAAAGAGAATAGTCCAACAGGAAGAGATAACAATCACAAATGTATATGCACCAAATACAAATGCCCCCAGCTATACAAAACAAATATTAATGGACATGAAAAACCAAATAAGCACTAATACACTTGCAGTGGGGGATCTCAATACCCCACTATCATAAATAGACAGATCATCTAGACAAAAAATTAACAACGAAATTCTAGAACTGAACCAAGCTATTGAACAAATGGATGTAATAGATGTTTACAGAGTGTTCCACACCACAAATTCAGTATACACATTCTTTTCAGCTGCACATGGGTAATTCTCCAAAATAGACCACATGCTAGCTCATAGCACATGTCTAAGTAAATGTAAAAGAATTGAAGTTACCCCCTGTATATTATCAGACCATAGTGCAATAAAATTGGAGATCAGTAACATAAAAAACCACAAAACTCCCACAAACACATGGAAATTGAATAACACACACCTGAACAACCAATGGGTGACAGAGGAAATTAAAGAAGAAATTAGACAGTTTCTACAAGTAAATGATAATGCCAGTACAACATACAGGAATCTATGGGACACAATGAAAGGAGTTCTACATGGGAAATTCATAGCAGTGAATGCCCATCAAAGGAAAACAGAGAGAACTCAAATAAATAACCTAATGCAGAACCTCAAAGTCCTAGAAAAAGAAGAGCATAACAAACCCAAAGCTCGTACAAGAGAGGAAATTATAAAGATCAGAGCACGAATCAATACAATGGAGACTAAGAGAATGATAAAAAAAAAATCAATGAATCAAAGAGTTGGTTTTCCAAAAGAATAAATAAAATTGATAAACCTTTAGCCAACCTTATCAAAAAAAGGAAAGAAAAAGCTCAAATCCATGGAATTAGGAACGAGAAAGTTGAAGTCACAACAGACCCAGCAGAAATCCAGAGCATCATCAATATCTACTTCGAGAACCTATACTCTAATAAAATGGAAAACACAGAAGAAATGGACAGATTCCTAGATACATACAAATTGCCAAAGTTAAATGAAGAAGATATAGAAATTCTAAACACCCCAATTACAATGAATGAAATTGAAAATGTAATAAAAAATTTACCAACAAAGAAAAGCCCAGGTCCTGATGGCTTCACTGCTGAATTCTATAAGACATTTAAAGAAGAACTACTGTCATTACTCTTTAAACTCATCAAGGAAATTGAAAGGGAAGCAATACTTCCAAATTCATTACTGGAAGCAAGTGTTGCTTTGATTTCAAAACCAGGGAAAGACTCAACCCAAAAAGAGAACTACAGGCAATCTCCCTAATGAACATAGATGCAAAAATTCTCAATAAGATACTGGCAAACAGAATACAGAGGGTCATCAAGAAGATCATACACCAAGTTGGATTTATCCCAGGGATGCAAGGATGGTTCAATACTCATAAATCAATAGATGTAATACACTATATTAACAGAATCAAGGACAAAAACCATATGATCATCTCAATAGATGCAGAAAAGGCATTCAACAAAATCCAACACCCATTCATGATAAAAACCCTACAGAAAATTGGAACAGAAGGTCTTTACCTCAACCTGATTAAGACTATCTATGAAAAACCAACAGCCAACATCATACTAAATGGTAGAAAACTAGGCTCGGGATTTAGCTCAGTGGTTCCGCCACCTGCCTTGCAAGCTCAAGGACCCGAGTTTGATCCCCGGTACAGAAAAAAAAAATGGTCAAAACCCGAAAACTTTCATGCTAAAATCAGGAACAAGACAAGGATGCCCACTATCACCATTCCTGTTCAATATAGTTCTGGAAACATTAGCCACAGCAATTACAAAAGAGAAAGAAATAAAAGGAATAAAGATAGGAAAAAAAGAAGTTAAACTGCCATTATTTGCTGATGATATGATACTTTACATAGAAGACCCAAAAAACTCAGCCAAAAGACTTCGAGACTTAATTGACAGATTCAGTAGAGTAGCTGGATACTAGGTCAAAACTCAAAAACAATAGCCTTCTTATACACAAATAACAGACTCAGTGAGAGAGAAATTAGGGAAACAATTCCTTTTACAATAGCACCCCCCCCAAAATGAAATATCTAGGAATCAATCTATCAAAGGAAGCAAAAGACCTCTACACTGAAAACTACAGCACTCTGAAAAAAGAGATAGAGAGGATATAAGAAAATGGAAAGACATCCCTTGCTCCTGGGTAGGAAGAACCAATATAATGAAAAAGCCATACTTCCAAAACTATTATACAGATTTAATGCAATGCCGATTGATATTCCAACAATATGCTTCACAGAACTAGAGAAAACAATCCAAAAATTCATTTGGAACCAGAAGAGTCCTAGAATAGCAAGAGCAATTCTAGGCAACAGAGACATGGGTGGGGGTATCACAATTCCCAACTTGAAACTATACTACAAAGCTACTGTGATAAAAATAGCATGGTACTGGCAAAGAAACAGACCCAAGGATCAGTGGAATAGATTAGAAGATGCAGAAACAACTCCAGACATACTCAGCCACCTCATATTTGACAAAGGAGCCAACCACCTTCATTGGAGGAAAGATAGCCTATTTAATAAATGGTGTTGGAAAAACTGGATTTCAACCTGCCAAAGATTAAAACTAGACTCATATCTATCACCATGCAGTAAACTAAAATCGAAGTGGATTAAAGTTCTAAACATTAAAACAGAAACACTAAACTTGCTGGAAGATAAGTTAGGTAGAACTCTTGAAGACTCTGGCATGGAAAATACTTTATGAACAAAATCTCATTAGCATGAGAACTAGCACAAAGAATCAACAACTGGGATCTCATCTTATTAAAAAGCTTGTGTACTGCAAGAGAAACCATCAACAGAGCTAAGAGACAACCTACAATGTGGGAAAAAATTTTTAGCAGCTGTACCTTAGACAAAGGACTACTATCTAGAAAATATAAGGAACACAAAAAAATCAGACCCCCCAAATATAATGACCCAATCCAAAAATGGGCATCTGAAATGAATAGATATTTCTCAGACAAAGAAGTAAAAGCAGCAAATAAACATGAAAAAATGTTCAACATCACTGGTCATTTGAGAGATGCAGATGAAAACAACACTGAGATTCCAACCCACCCCAGAAAGAATGGCTGCTATCAAGAAATCAACCAATAACAAATGCTGGTGGGGGTGTGGGGAGAAAGGAACCCTTCTCCATTGTTGGTGGGAGTGCAGACTGGTGCAACCACTGTGGAAATCAGCATGTCCTCAAAGAAGTAGGACTAGAGGTCCCATTTGACCTAGCTATTCCCCTACTGGGTGTCTTCCGCAAAGAATTAAAAGAATCATACCACAGCGATATATGTGCACCCATGTTTATAGCAGCAGAGTTTGTAATAGCTAAAGCATGGAAACAGCCCAAGTGCCCATCGACTGGAAACTGGATAAAGAAGATGTGGTTTTTTTTTTTATAAAATGGAGTACTACTCAGCCATAAAGAACGAGAAACTAGAGTCATTTATAGCTAAATGGATGCATATTGAGACCATATTCTTAAGTGAAATAAATAGGACACACATGTGTAAATACCAAATAGTATCTCTAGTGTGAGAAACTGAAAGTGTAAATAAAGATGAAAATGATTAAAACAAATAATTGATAATTTGAAATAGGAAAAGGTCCAAAGCGGTAGGGGTGGGGGGAGGGGAAGGGAAAAGGAAAGAAGGGAAAGGAAAAATTATGAGAAAAGGAAGAAAAATGGAAACAAAGCCTATGTAAATAGGGAAGGGTGGAGGGGGTGAAGGGTGCACACGTAATGGGGTAAAAATAAGAACCAAGATACATCATGTACAGGTACAAACACCCAATGATAAATGTAAATGTATTGTATACCTAAAATGTACCAATAAATAATTTAAGGAAAAAAAATAAATATGAGAAAAGAAAAAAAATAGGCATCTTTATGCTTTTGATAAATACGAAACATGAATAAATATTTTTCTGAAGAACTGACCAGGCTCTTTACCAAATAGTGAACCAGGTTGATTTACTATTTGATTTATGACGGAAGTGTAACAAACATCTGGAAAACACAAGTCCCATGGTTTTACTTCAGTGGAAATAGGGGAGCCAAGATACCTGATGAATTGGTCCAATGACAGTAAAGAACTGATCTCAGTACAATTAAAAGATTTAGAACATATTTTAATCATTTTAATAATGCTATTCCAATGCATCTACAAGTCTGCAGCAATACAGTGGTAGCACTTCTATAATTAGCTTTTAATTTTGTTCTTTTTATGGTGAACTTTTGGTTATACTACAGAAAGAATAATAATCCATCCTTGGTTCCTTCAAGCCCCACATATAGTGCAGTTTTACTACTAAACTGTACATTTTCAAGCTCTTTTGTTGTTGTTATTGTTCTTATAAAACTGGAGTTTGCTTATGTGGGTGATATTTTTCCCCTTGTCTTCCCTGGTTTTTTTTTCTATTTTCAATAGTTTTGTTTAACAGTTTTACAAGGCATTTTCCAAACTTTCACAGACATGTGCTAAACATATACAATTAACTTCTTTCCAGTAAGAAAGCACAGAGACAATATGAGGGTAGAATAGAAGATACCACTAACTTTTCCCCTCCTACTGACTGAGTTTAACAAGACAATGTGCCTGCAGTATCCAGTGAACAAGAACAAAAGCAATTAAAATCAGAGATCTGATGTGGAAGAATGCAAATGGTATGTTTTCTTATAACTCTGTAAGTAAAGTTTTAAGTTTTTTATGCAAGCTCCAAGAAAGAAGTTCTTGGGTATCATCTGAGAGGGTAATTTCTCAGTGGAGTCATAGTCAACTACTATAAAATATGGGCTTTAATCAAGCCAAGAAAATATTTTTTTACCGTCCAGATATTTTAATGGAGATCCACAAAAATACACATATAGGATCAAGGCAACAACCACTCCACTTTTAGGGATTGAGATCAAGTTCATCTCACAAAATGTGACTTATTAATCAGACTTTTTAGTTTGTTTTAAGATTTAAATTGTAAGACAGTTTAAAATGGTTTGGGGTCAACTTAAAAGACCTTATGCTAAATAGACACATCCAAGGCACTTTCTTGAGTGCCTTGTAACTGCAGAACGGAGCTGTGTCTCATGAGAAGGAGAGTTTGAAGAACATTGATTCTGAGTCTTAAGAAATCACCGCTCCCTATTTAAATAACACCTTAACTAAATCAGTTTTATATGACAAGATGGTAGAATGACAGATGAAAAGGAGGGAAAGTAGAGGGATAGAAAGTGTCAGATATCAAAAGAAAAATAAATATCTATTCCTTCAAAAATGAAAGATAAAACATTTAGCACATCTTAAGGAAATCTGAAAAAATTTCCAGTGGTAATTCATAGTGAAATCCAGCTGGTGTTTTATGCAAATATTCATTGATTCCATCTAATAATTCCACAGAAATACTTGTCTTATCATTGGAAGAGGGTTAAGGGCTGAGAAGAACAAAGTGAAGAGACTACACTTATCAGGCATGGAAGTCCAGGAAAGGAAATCAAGAATTCAGGAAGGTAACTCTGGGTTCTCAACCCTGCTAACAATGTAGCCAGCCCTTGGCTATGGAAATAGTAGCCGTGCTTCCTCTTTGAGACTTGATATTGCATGCACAGCAAAGGGTCTTGATATATGGGATAGAGAATTGACCCACTTATCATTGATTTTTCAGAAAGAGTATGGCAGACATTAGAGAAAGGGAGATCAAGATAAGACAAAATAACCTATATTTTCTTTTTATTGGTATAATAATTTACAGTATAACATTTGGTTTAAAGTAGAAACCTCCCTTTCTCATTAAGTTGTTGATTTTCCTCACCAAATGCAAAGCAGGATGTAAGCCTGGAAAATATCTCAATCATACAATAAAACGACTCTGATATGAAGTCCATACATTTTCAGCCAAACCACAATTTCATTATCAGACTTCATGCCCTGCTAAGCTCCATCCAATGCTAAACTCTTCAAAACTCTTACTGCCAAAAGTAAGTTAGGTGCCATATATTGTTATCATTCTGATTATGAAATTTCTCTAGACTTGGTTTGACAACAAATGTAACCAGTTACTGATTTGTCCCATTTATTTCTCATCCTTTTAATTTTTCATATACTCTATTAGTTCCATTACTTTAAAAAATATATACACAAATAGTTACAAATAAAGCTTCGTATCTTTTTTCTTACAAAAGTTATATAGTGGTTTACCTTTAGCATCTTCATTGTATAGAAGGGAGAAAAATATTTCAATTGCCAGAATGTGATCCACAGAGTAGCATACTTTAAAAGAGTTACCATTTTTTAAAAAAAAAAATCCATACTGGTAATTATTTCCACAAGTGAACTTTAAAAGGAAGAGTCCACGTGGTTGTATTTGAATTGGTGACATTTTTAGGCTGTCATTACCTGCAGAAAGAGGGAACCAGCATCTCAACACGAGTGAGTGCTAAGTAACCTTTAGAAAACGTTTTTCAGCGAAAAGCTTTCTTTTTTTCTCTTGTTATTTTTTAAGATAAAATATACCTGGATTAAAAATATAATAAATTCCAATAAAGTGACTAAAAGTATTCTCAGCAGTGAAAGAAGCCAATTATTTTCTCTCACACATCCCTTAGGGACAGGAATTCTGTAACTGGTAGTTAACATGCAAATTACATTTATAATTCCTAGGTATTAAAAAAAGTCGATTTTTTTCATTTTGTATTCAATTAACATCTGTTAAATTCCTAACATATATGAGAAACAATTTTTTTCTGGTGCTAGGATTAAACCCAGGCCCTAGTACACGCCTAGCTCTATGTGTCTCAGACCAACATTTGTTTAGCTCTAATACTGAGCTGAACCCTCAGTTTGCCAAACAATCTTTAAAGTAGTGGTAGAAATACACAAATATGCAAAACTCAGTTCTTTTCATTGAGAAAAGTTTAGTTTATTAGAAGTGATAAACTACGTAGCAATAATTCAGTACAGGCAATTGCCAGAACTGGTGGAAATAATGCAGTTCCACTGGCTCTTTAAACCCTGTTCCAGCGGAAGTGCTCTCTACCATAACATACCGTGTTCCTGAAAATCCGACCTGAATGGATGACACTTACCAGCTGTGGCCTCTGGTGGGTTTGCTCAGGTTGGGAGACAGCCTGACCTCATGAGGTAAGAGAGAGAGCAGAGCAAAGCTGGGGGGCTTAAGGGTATTTGCCCTCTTACCTCCCAGCTCTCAGGACATCAAGGGGCTTGGGTGTGGCCCTCAGCCAAATCCCAGTGCCTAGTAGGGTTCTCCTTGCAGCCCTCTCTTCATCTTTGTCCCGCTGATGTACTGACTTCCTGGCTCTGTCAGGCCCGGGGTGGTAACAGGCGGAAGCACCCTGCCCTTGGCTGTGGAACTACTCTACCTAACATCTGAGCTTGTGTAGAATCCAAAAGGGAATTTTGAGAATGAAATGTTCAGCTCCAGCTTTTAGAAACGATTCTATTCTCTTTGATTAGGTTGTAAATAATGGTTAGAATAGAAAAACAAGTTTTTTTTAAAAAAATCTCTATGGCCAAAATCCTTTTACTTACTGTAAAAGAAATTATGCTGTCTATTAAAACAATCTCCTTAGACAATGTGGAATAATTTGACCATGGCCTTTAAAAAATTGAAATATAATTTACATGCCATAAAATTTATCCTGTTGAAGTATACAGTTCAGTGATTTTTAATATATTTGTAAGTTTGGTCAACCATCCCTTCTAATTCTAGGATATTGTCATCTCTCCAGAAAGAAATCTCATACCTTTAACATTTTCTCTCCAATTTCCCATCCTCCTTAGTGTAGACAGGCACAAACCTACTTTCTAACTCTAGGCATCTACCAATTCTAGACTTTTCATATAAATGGAATCAGGTATGGGTTTTGTGCCTGGCTTTCAAGGTTAATCCATGTTGTAGCATACATTAGTTCTTCATTCATTTTTCTTGTCAAATAACACCCCATCCTGTGGCTATGTCATAATGGACATGCATATTTTCTCTTTGGGCTATTTTGAACAATGCTACAATGAAAAATTGTACAGAAGTTTTTATGTGCACACAATGTTTTCACTTCTCTGAGAAGTGGGATTCCCAAGTCAGATAGGACTCTAGGTTTAACTTTTTGAAGAAGTATCAGAGTGTTTCCAGAATGCCTGTTCTATTTACCTTCTACCACCAAGGCTTAGAGGTTCCAATTTCTCCAAATACCAACACTTACAATTGCTTGTTCTTTTAAAAAAAAGAGCCACCATAGAGGAAGATAATGGTATTTTACTGTGATTTCTTCAATTTCTTTTAAAATTATGAATTAGAAATAAGTACATTTTAAGAGCGGTTAATTAGCAACTGATGCTCCATCCATGTGTGAATGTCGTCTGGTCTAAGCAGCCTGTGAGAACGGAAGATAGAAAATAAATTTGGTCCTGAAAATCAATATCCAATGCCTTCACTCAAAAGAGAAATACGGTGCTCCCAGGAATGCTTCCGGAGGATGTGACTCTCTCACCAGGAGAAGGAGATGAGATCGCTTAGGATGCTCCGAAATCATGAATGTGTAACAGGGAGCAGAAAACTGGCAGGGCTTATCACATAGTTCCTCATTCTCAGGAAGAAGAGATTTGCTGGGTCCTGGAGGATGGAGGAGAGCAAAATGCCCAGCCATATTCTCAAGAAGCAGAGCAGAGGGGGCCTGTGGAAAGATTCCTTTTGTTGAAGTCTCCTGAGTGCTGAGAGCAGACTGTCTCTCAGGGGGACAGGTGAGTGGGGGAAGGCAGGAGTGGAAGATGCTGGCAGGCACCCTGGGTGGTGAGAACTTGCACATTCCTCTCCCTCAAAGGAGCAGTGTGTCCAAAACAGCACAAAGACACCTGGATTTCTGTGTGACCCTAGAGAGAGAAAGACCCCCATCAACTGAAATTTAATTTCCTACCACCCAGGCAAAAGGGGATCTCATCCCATTTATTCTATTAGGAAACATGTATTATGGGGTCCTTGTGGATGGCCATGTCGGAATGATGTTCATGAGAATTGTCACCTAAATTTCAGTCTTCTGTCTCAACATCAACAACTACAAGAGGAGGAACTTATATAACAGGTGTTACCCAGATTCAGAGCACTTTCTCCTAAATTTGTGCTCTAGCTAGAAAAGCAGTGACTCTGGCATTTTGAAAGTCCCCAGGTGCTAGCAAAAGTTCTCTTGATTGGCAAAGCGCAACTGGTAACGGTGGAACAGTAGTGTCTGTGTGCATGAGACCCATTCCAAGCTGGGTCAGAAGGTGATCCAGCTAAGCACTCATTGTGAAGCTACCAGTTTCCCAAATGTCTCACGCTATTCAAAATAGTAGTTTAGTATGGGATATTTTATCTCCATAAAGATATCATAGAAATATTTATAGTCACAGTTTATTTATGGAAATAATTTTCTATGATCAAAAGACAAAAGTTGGTCTGAGCCATACAGAGGAAAGCATAATTGCTTTTGTGCGGCCATAGGTCCGCATGGTCATGCTCTACTCAGCCGTGTAACTGACTCCCTTCTGCAGGACAGCAGGCCCACCGGTCACAATTTGCTCTTTATCTTTTTTTTTTTTTTTTAAAGAAATGACCCCAACATGGCAATTTAAAAAGGAATTGGTACTGCCATAGAATTTCCATTCTTTCTGTAGCCACAGTAACAGCAGAACCCAGCACATTTTAAACAGAAGCGTTGGCAACTAATTCCTAGGGCTCCAGCACTACAATCCATGCAACGCTCAGGAGGAGGAGAGATTTCTGGGACAAGAAGGGGATTCTTGCTCAGCTCTACCCCACCTTCCTTATAGAATAAAAACCTGCAGCACACTGATGCCCATGAATTTCTCTAAAGTTATGAAATAAGTTAGTAGGAAAGTTGAGAATGGAAACGGGTTTTCAACTCTTCATCTAGTGTTTTACTAGTATGATAGACTGCCTACAAAAAAGCACGTTATCAGAGATTTTAATATTAGTATCAACATCATACTTCATCTCTATAGTAGAGCTAAATTAAAATAATTTTCTCACAGTCTGAATTTTTGTCTTTAATGCTTACCCTGAGCTATTATCAATTTTTACTGATAGAGAAGCATAAAGTTCAGACAAGTAAAACCTGAAAATGTATCACTTATAAAATCATAAAGTGATGTCAATATACAGCTTCACATATATTAGTGATCATCTCTTTTCCATTGTGAGAAAGCACAATTTACTTTTTAATGTAATTATTTCCAGGTAAATGAAGAAATTTATACTAATAAAGCAATAATGGTATTTATAGACAAAAGTGCAGGTATATACATTGCAGTGTCTACAGTAACAGTTCTTGATATATTTTACCTAAAAAGACTTAAAGTGCTGAGTCCCTCAACAGATGCCCATGAACTTGGCACTTCTAGCTCATCATAGATGCTGCAAGTGTTTTTGGTGAAAATTATACTCAGCTCTCTAAACAGAAGCCTAAGAATTATTAACATATGCACGTAATAACTGAAATTCCTGAGTTGCACTGTAATTTCTCGTAGACTTTCCCATACATAAATTCACTTAATTTTTCAAAACAATCAGAAGAGGTAGACATTGCTATTATTTCTGTTTTTTATAGGTGAGGTGCAAACTAATTAATTGATTGGTCCAAGTAGCATAGTCAGGATATGGGCCTCAGTCTCGTAATTTAAAATTCCCTGCCAAAATCCCTGCATACCCTCAGACTCCCAAATGCCAAGGAAACAAGTTTACTAATTCCTTCACAGGTCTGCATATTGCTTCTAGTCCAAAAATACTTTTTTCAAGTAAGTCATCCTTTAATTCTATCCTTATCTTACTTGTTGTCATGGAATATGCATTCAGTATTTAGTTTTGATTTGACTAAATTAATTTTCACTCAACATGCTCTTTATATATTTTCTTATATTACTTGGGTATTTTTTTTGAGACTTTCAGAAATTTTCCATTTTTATAATGAACAATAGAACAAACATAATTGGTCATTATGGTGATTGCAATAGTAAGCTTGTCTGGAGAGAAGCTCACTCACTGTTCTCTATAGTATTCACCAGATAATTAATATCTATTAGAAATGAGCTAGAAATATCTAATTTCTATTAGAAACGAACATTCTAACAAAGAGCAGCAACACTGAACAAAGATGAACATCTTCTTTCTTTAAAAAAATTAAATATTTCTTAAGCTTTAGTGGCATGTTGAACAATATTTTAAATTTAAAATATAGGGGCTGGAGATTTAGCTCAGTGGTTTCGCCACCTGCTGTGCAAGGGCAAAGACCCAAGTTTGATTCCTGGTACCAAAAAACAAAACAAAAAAACCCCCAAATACACAAAAAAACAAAATTTAAAATATATACTTAACTTTTATCTTGTCTATAGACTCAAATTACAAATGAAATTTTAACCATGGTCTTTTAGAACTGAGTTGTAGGAGGCATTTTTTTTTTTGGATTGAACCCAGCACCTTCACATTGAACTACATCCCCAGCCCTTTTAAAATTTTGATATAGAATTTCTCTAAGTCATTAAGTTGCCCAGGGTGGGCTGGAACTTGCAATCCTCCTGCCTCAGCCTCCTCAAATGCTAGTATTACAGGCGTGCACCATCACCCCTGGTGAGTTTTATGATTTTAAGAATGCTTAATTTATTTTACTGTTTCCATTTTCCTACCAAAAGAATGGCCATACTTTGTTCCCCAACTCAGCTGGTACACATTCCCTTTGGGGCTCTTGGCTAATAAACTAGCTCTTGCAAACATCACCTAGATAAGAATAAAACAGCTCAAGAAAAGCCATTGCAAAAACTATGTTAGGGTGCTTGGCTTTTAGCTGGATATGTGGAGGTTTGCTGAAATAATTTGTCTGAACAATCCCTTAGGTTTCCTTGACACTGCAGGCCGTCCCCTTGTCCTCCCTCATAGCACTTCTTTTCTAACGCTGCTCAGAAAGCTTGGCCTTTCCGCTGCTGTACGTGGGTAACATTCATTGGAGTGCAAGGCTGCAAACAATGATCTGTGCTGGGCCTGATCACTTAGGCTCCAGGCATAGCTTGGTCTTTAATGTCCTGCCTAGGGAATCTCTTGGAGATCTTTTTGTTCATGTATGCAAATTCTAAAAGGCACCAATATTGAAAACTTGAACTTTGTGTATATTTACCAGGTGGCACTGACTTTCTTCATGGAATCATTTAATCAGGGTCAGGATCAGGTTAATTTGGAGCTTGAATCCTGGTCAAAAAGGACAACCGATCATGCACATCACTTCCACACTAAGGGGTTAGTCTTTGCCAAGCCAGCTGTCTTCTTCTTCCATATTTTTCTCTCCAACATATTATAGATAAACAAATTAATAAAAAAAACACTGTACATAGCAGGGGAGGGATAAAAAATATGGTGAATGTTTATATTTAAAAATGTATTACAGGTAAAATACATTGCTATTAATTGCTTTCAAAATCCTCCCCCTCGCTTCTAACACACTTAGCCCATTGTTCTTGCCATTTTCTGAGGCAGTTCCAGAAGTCTTCATTCATGAGTGTCTTTAGTTGCCCAGGAGAGTTCTCATTCCAATCTGGAACCTCATGAACCTAGCTTTAAATGTCTGCATTCCTGTCAGCATTCTGGCTTCCTGAGCTCTTACCAGAATCACCCACCAGCCTCTGCTTACAGCATTTTAGGTTTTCTTTAGCTTCCTTCTTCAGTTTTCTAAACTTCTGCTGCAAACCATTTCCAAAATGTCCTTCACAGGGTCATGGCAACACCCTACTCCCAGTACCAACTTTGTGTAACAGAAAGATTTCCCATTGCTGGGACAAAACATGAACACTGCAATTTAAAGGAGGAGAGTTTAGTCTGGGCGACAATCTGAGAAGTTTCAGAACATGGCTGGCTGTTTCCAAGGCAGAAACACCGTGGTGGAAGGGCATTGTGGAGCCAAGCTGCTTGCTTCCTGGTGGCTCGGAAGGAGATCACAGGGAAAGAGCAGTGGAGAGGAAGGGGCAGGGAGCAGATATAATCCCCGAGGACATACCCAGAAGTATGCCCTACCAGTCCCCTAAGGGGCCTCTCAAGTTAGTCAAGTTGGCAATGAAGATTTCCTTCACTGGGATAAAAGAAAGGGTGGGGAAGAAACCTAGAAAGAATAGAGCAGGAGGCAAGGCCAGGGGGCCACAATACAAACAAAAGCATAAAAAGGAAGCAATAGTGGACTCTATGAAAGACAAGGATGTAAGGAGCAAAGTGTAATCTGATTTCCCAATGACTACAATGTCTTTAAAATGAAAGTTTGAGTCAGGATAGCTGGAAGCACAGGTGTAACGAACTTATTGAAACTTATTGAATTTATTGAAAACATGTTGGTTGGGTCCAATTATTTTATTGCATTCAAATTTTGTGGAATTATGAATTCTTTAAAATCTTGGTGATGTTAAAAAATCATACTAATCATGTTCTATGATATTTATCTTTCTCAAAATGGTCAAATAATTATTTAATGCTATAACAGTGGTTATAATCAACTGAAATCTATGAACCTATTACCTAGTCATTCACGATGAAGATGTAAAAACCACAAATACTCTGGAAAGTCTCATCTTCTCTTAGAGACCATAGCGTGCTGTGGTTTATGCCATAATTATCAAAATATTATTAACTCAGAACACAGGGACACTTGTCTTATATTCCTGTCACAATTTATATGTCAGCAACTACCTTTCACTTCCAGAATAAACTCCTGTATTTACAGAAATTTAATTGGTAATTTTAAGTTGTGATTCTCTTTGTTTCCTTCACTTTAGTTAAACGTTTAAAACATTAGCGGTCTATAATAATATAATAGTAATGCTATCAATTTCAGTTCAGGATACAGTCCCATGTATGATACTGACAGTATGTAGTGACGGCCTTGCTGGTCCTACTTGGTGGACCTCGGTGGTCCCCGAGTTACTTTGGGATTCCAGGTGACTCTTTCAGCGGAATTGTCTTTTGAAAAGTGCTTCCAAATGAAATCGCACGTTGTTGAGCAGACCAAGCCACACAGCGCTTCCTCTACCTTACTGCACAGCAGAATCTGCTGGAGTTTCAGGAAGGCCAGATTGTAAATCCCACTCCTAGAGATTCTGACGTGGTCTGTGGGGCGGACTAGGAAGGGGCATTTCTAACAATCTACCTGTGATACCCATACTTCCCATCTGCTGATCGCACTTGGAGTAGAGCCTGGAGCATGATTTCATCGATTCAGAGAAAAATTTCAGTCTGCTACTATTTTATTCTTTAGGTGCAAAACAGTGAGATGCTGTATTTTAAAACAAGCCGAGACAGTTCCTCCTCCTTGCTTTCTGCATTGTCTAATTTGTATGTCAGTGTCACCACGCTGAGAGCAGACGCTTGTGGAGGAACCTGAACTTGCCAGCATTGCTTAGTGGGGAAGAAGGGGAGACTGGGAGCAGACAGACAATATTTCAAATCTCAGCTTTGACGTTTATTAGCTATGTGCCCTTGGGTGAATTACTAAAACTTTCTCAATCTCATCTTCTACTTTTGTACAGTAGGAATAATATGATCTATGTGAAAGCGTTACTGTATTTAACAATTTAAGCTATTCGAACACATTACAAAATCTGTAGAGCACTTAATCCAATATCACTTTTTAGACCTCAGGAGGATACAATGCCATCCGCTATGCCACTTGCCCTACGTTTTCAACTTCTCCATCTTCCTTGGCTCTGTCTGTAAACCAAACACCCTACTTTCCTAAGATTTTGAAAACAGACTTCCATGACCTGAAATAACTGCTGACTTCTCTTCTTAGACTTCTTCACTCATCTGAAACACTAATCGACACATGTTGCCTCTAGTCTCACATTGCTTATTCCTTCCTCTAACCCAGATTCCTGGAATTAAACCTCTACCACTAACACGGAACTGCTCTCGCAGCAATCTCAGGGCTGTGTGTAAAATCAGACCCTACTGGGCATCCTGTCTCCCACAGATGTGGCCTGCACCCTCAGTGAGTGGCACAGCTCCCCTCCCTAGCCCTGGAAACTCCTCCCCACACCTTTGGTTCCTGCGTCTTTGTGGCTACATCTCCCATTGCTTCTCCCTGTGCTCTTTCCATCTGCAGAGAGTCTCCGGAAGGGAAGGTCTCAGCCTCACCTAACTCCTCAAGCCCCATCTCTGCAAGGTTGCAACTACTCCAAAGTGCATGCCCAGTGCAGGCCTCCCTCCTTCATTGCAGATCCAAGCAGCTTCCAACTGAGTACTGTCATCTTGGTGTCCACAGTTAGGTTACTCAAAATTAAACACTGAAGAAATAAAAGAGCTTCTGTATTTCCTATGGAAATAAGTGAAAAAAATTATGCACTAGATATGCATGGTGATGTGGGAGAATTCCTCTGCTTTGAACCTATTTTACCCTCTCTTCCTCTGGGAAACATCTGTTTCTCCTTCAAGTCAACGCTCAGGCATTATTTTTTCAGGGATCCTTCTGTGATCATCTTGCCTAAGTAGCTTCTGTGTATTTTTCTAAATACCCTCTCCACACATACACCTATGGAAGAGGTCTTGGCCATTCCCCAACTATACCATGGGTCTCATGGAGTAATTGTCCAGTCTGTCTCTAACACGTGAAATATATGCAAGCATAAATAGCACATGGCTAATAATGTTTAACATATTGTTAGATTCTCTTTACCAAGATCATTCAGGCATTCACTCAATAATCACTATGTCACCACTCTTGCGGGTGGTGAGCGAATCATTCAGCAGTAAGGTTTCCCCATTGGGCAGCAGGGTATTAGGGACAGACAATAAACAACTTAAGACAACCAGACAGTGAATGACCACAAATGCCCAGCATCACAGAACAGAAAGAAATGTACCCAGAAGGAAAAGGGCAGAAGGTAATGGGTCCAAACAAAGGAGGAGAAACTTAGGGTTGGGAGTTAGTATTTTTGTCATTATTTTTTAAAATCAGGGGCTTGCTAAGCAAAGAGGGAGAAGAATGAGCAAAAGCCCTGATATGGAGAGGACCTGGATGTCTTTATTTTGAGAGAGTCACTCTTCCTAAGCCTGGGAGGAGCTGATGAGAACCAGGGGGAGACAACGCTGAAGAATCAAACCTCATTCCACTCCTTGCGGACACTTGCTGTCAGTTACAAATATTTTATTTCTCTGAACTCTGTTCAGGCAGTTTCAGTGTTCTAGGTACTGCTCGCAACAGTCTCACTATGTATGTTGCTTTTTTTCAGTCATCTTAATTTTGTACAACATTCAGTTTTAAGTTATCCTTTAGTAGTGACTATATCTTTTCCAAAACTAGATTTTTATGCACTTTGTGTCATTTTTGTAACATAACAAAAAGCCTTGAAGGTTCAGTCATGTTTTTTCATTAAACAATACATCAGAATAACTCTATGAATGCATAATTTCCATATAAAGTCTCTAGCAGATATGCAATAAATTAGATTTACAGCATCACTCTAATGAAGGAAAAAATTCCTATTTGCTTATAGTATCAATAAGAGACTCAGATACAAAAATGTTATTTTCCAAAAGTAATTCATTTTAGCATAAATTTTTCATTAAACAATAGTGAGTGTCAAAATCTCAATTTCCACTTTTTCTTGTAGTAACTTTAAGTAATGCCGACTCTAATGTATGCACCACATATTTGCTTAACTGCAAAAATTACAGTATGTTTTCATTCTACACATAGGTACCAACTTCAGATTTAACACTTACATTTTGAATTTCTGGGTCTAAGAAAAACATTTAGATATTTAAATGCAAGCTGTATGGAAATATTACACTGATTTCCATCAACATGGGCCATTAATACATATTATTCAGAAATAAAATACGTTTTTATGACTATTGTTCATTTGAGGCATCCAAACTAATGAAATGACTGAATTTTTAAAATATGGATCATCAATATCAGGGTTTATTAACCTTGGAACATTTTTGGGCTGAGGCTTGCTGAGGCAGCTGGCCTGGGTCTTACAAGACCCAGAGCTGCCACTCTAGATGTTCTTGTAATGCCCATGCCCCTAAGTCGTGGCACCAAATGTCTAGTTGAGAAGCACTAGTTGAAATGTTTGAGCAACTTCAGGCTTCCATTTTCAGGACAGCATTCCAATCACTCCCTGAACAAATGACTGTCCCTCTTTTATGTCATGAAAATCCAATAGAATCCTTAGTGAGGTTTGTTACCTGCATGCATCTAAAAATGTGAATGGGTTGATACTTTTGTAAAATGAATCAGGTTTTGTTGAATTGCATGATAATCTTCAAAATAAATATGAAAAGTATAACTTTTAAATTATAGTTATTTTTATTCTCTCTGCAAATCATCATAACTATATAAAACTTTGAAAAATACATAAAGTATAAGGAAAATGTAAAAGCCACTGAAAAATCATGACTTTTAGCATCTTTAAATATTTATATCATCTGAACTCTTCTTGTAAAACTGGGAAAATGCTCATGGGCAATTTTTTGATGTTGGAATGTGGTTTTCTATTATACTTAATATTATATTGCAGGCATTTGCTTATGTCATTACATTTCATCGAAAACATTTATTTGTTGTTTTTTATTTATTGTAATTAGGAAAGGTTGGTTTTTTCCTACCCTTTTCATTGAGTAATTTTTTTCAATGACAAATATACATAACTATAAAGACAATAGCTTGGCATCCAGCTTTCAAATGGCTTTTTTGTGTTAGCTTTGCATTTCTATGGAAAAGATGCAGATTTTTGAGCCAACTTTCTTCACTTATAGTTGGTTTTTTGTTTTGTTTTGTTTTTTTAGTACCAGGGATCCAACTCAGGACCTTGCATTTGCAAGGCAGGCATGGGTGCCACTGAGCTAAATCTCCAGCCCTTATAGTTGGTTTTTGATTCTGTGGTATAATTCTGATCATTGCAATATAAAACATGAAATAATAATATTTATCTAAATGAAATAATATGCATCTAAATGATAGAAAGTACTGAAATAAAATACATACACAGACATACATGTTGTCTCACATTTTAGATATTTTCTGCTTTTAGGGCAAATTGTATCTAAAATAAATTTTTCAGGTACCTATTCACAAATGCTTAAAAAGTTAATAAAGGAGCAATTGCTTCCCTAATGAAATAGTGAGTTAATTATATTCTAAGAATAATTGTGTTAACTTTGAAAGATCATTTTAGTCTGTCTTTTTTCTCTTAGGAGTAGTGTCTAAGAGTAAACTATCTATTCATATTTAGGTATATACCCAAAAGAAATACAAGTATCTGTCCACACAAATATTTGAATATTTGTAAGTGAATTTTATCACAACATTATTCATAATGGCCAAAAGGTAGAAACAAACCATATAGTTCATCATAAACTGATGAATAGATAAACAAATTTGAGTACATCCATACAATAGAATCTTACTCAAGGGCAGATATTAACTGACAAGACCTTGTCAGAAAGAGAGAGAGAGAGAGGAGGAAGGGAGGGGAGGGAAGGGCAGGGCAGGGCAGGGAAGGGGAGAAATAGGAAGGGAGGGAGGGAGGAGGAGCCAGAATGTATTTCAGTGCAAAGGCCCTCTGTTCAATACTCAGTATTGCCAAAAAAACCAAAAACAAACAAAAAAACTTCCATGAGTCTTAATTTCCATTGCTTTAAAAAAATGAAGTGAATTCAGTAGATTATCCAAGATGCCTGCCTATCCATTTCTATACAAGAAAGAAGCAGTCATTCTCCTGGAAACTCAACATTTTAAGCACAAGCTCGAATCTAGCAGAAACCTATATTCTGAGCATAACCTTCCATTTCCTGACAGATGCATTCCTGTCAGCACTGTTCCTGAGAAGACCAGGTAGCCATCTGTGCTGTGGATCTTGATCATTGAAGTGACCGGGTTAAGAGGCTCCTGAAGAGGTGACCGGATTGTGCAGCACTGACCTCATCAATGCGTTAACTCATCAGTGAGGTCACAGCTGGGGAGTTATTAGGAGGGGGGTCCTTGTTGGAGAAACAGGTTGTGAGGGGATGATTTTTGGAACTGTATCTGGACCCTGGCCTCTACCTCTCTGGCACTTTTCCCCTGTGATCTGACTTCCTGCTGCTGCAAGTGAGCAGCTTTGCTCCACCATGCTCTTCCACCACGATGTTCTTGCTTTGCAACCACCTAACCGTGGACTGGAACCTCTGAAACCATGAGCCAAAACAAACCTCTCTTCCTTTAAGTTGTACATGTCAGATATTTTGTACCACCAACAGAAAAGCTGACCAATATTCCATTGTCTTTCAAATGCAGTAAGAAAATAACATTTTAATCTTTCAATTTCACAAATTTAATTACCAGATCATCTACTAATGTTATTTTGGATCAGGATCTGAACTGCTTTCACTTGTCAGGACTTAGCTCCATTTTAGTAAAAAGAACAATAGTGTTTCTATCATTTTAATAAATTGTGTGGGAGAGGATATCAGCTCTAAATACACAACAAAGCAATTACTACTCCCCTTTCAGCCTAAGGTTTTAGGATGATATAAACTTATTCTAGTTTTTAAAGCACTCTAATGCATTATTTAAAAATACCTACCAAGGATTTAAATGCTGTAAGAGAAAAGGTAACAATATAACTTTCAAAGGATGCAGCATAAAATGTAAGGTCTATTGCTGTTGGCTCACTCATATAGGAAATAACTGTGGCTATATCTGAGAAAAATACCATGCTAATGTTCAATGTCAAAAGGAATGGACAAAAACATCTCTGATCCACCTACTGCTGAGCAGAGTGTGAATCCCAGACCTGCTGCTGACTTTGTTCTTGGCTTTAGCTCCTCACATTGCAAGGGTGCTACATCTACACACAGGTGAGGACCAAGATGGCCCAGCATGTTAGCTGACATTTAATAACGGATCAGGTCAGAGGGCAGGGGGACCATATCGGAAGATGTGACAATGGGAAATGTGGCAAATGAGACCCAGAAAGATGTTATGAAAAAACAACAGCCCTTGGCAAAGCAGCATTTGTGGGTAAAACTCCAGGTAAAAGCGTTTAGTATGATGAGCCATATACAACATCACCGAGTGGTTAACAACGAATCTTATTTAACCTTCCATACTTTTAGGCCTTAGAAGTATCAGTAATTGTTAATGCAGTGTGCACTGTGATGGCTATGCCCCAGTGACTGTGATTGAACTGTGTCCATCAGGTCATGGAAGGGAAAAAACAAGGGAAACAAGTGCTCCATTAGCCACACAATCTCGAAAGGAAAACAAAAAGAAGAGAACAGAACAAGCTGTGAACAAATACCACCTTTTAAATTTGATGAAATGTAGTTCTACTTCCTCCTCATTCCTTGGGCTCAATATCTGTAATTGTTAATACACCATTCTGTATGTGTTCTGTACGCCAGATATATGGGCAACTGGCGAGTGTACAAGAAACAGTGAAGGCAGAGAGTGTGGGTGTCTTCACACTCAACGGTCGCTGCGCTTTGTTGGCTCCCAATTTATCAGTTTTTAATGGTGGCAGGGCTAATGTGTATCGCTTCAGGAATGCTTTATCTTGTGAAGGTAACACTCATGTCCCCAAGAGAACATGGTAAAATGCACCAGACCAATTACTGGGCTCCTAGGCATTTCTCTCTGGCAGTGATAATTGTCTAAAACTCATTCAACTGACTTATCATAGGACCACTGTCTATTAAACTGCCACCTGGAACAAATGATAGCTCTGCAAAAATGAATCTGTTATTTACACATAATTTTTAATAGGGTCTCTCAACATCTTCTCCAGGCCTGAAACACATCATTGGAAATACATCGATCAGTAACAGTGGCTCAGGAAAGTGACAAAATGTCACAGGATGAGGTGGACCTCTTCCCACACACATAGTGCATATTAAAAGCATTTATCTTTTCCCTTTGGGTAGAAAGGAGTTTTCCAGAGAAGGGAAGCCTGGAGAAGCTCCCAGGAATCCTTCCACATGTCCCAGCACCACCTCCACCTCTCCTCAGGAATTCTCTCTCATTTAGAATCTTTCAAACACCTTTTCTCTGATTGTTAGTTGGTATTCTTTTAGATATATGACTGTAGGTGGCTTAAAGGTTATTAAAAACATATAAACAAACATGATTTTCTTGTAATGAGTGTGCTCAACAAAATTAAAAATAAATACACTTAAATATAACCTACTTAAAGACCTGTCATAATTGACATAGTTCACTCATTCATTGAATAATGACCATATGCTAGATGCTGTTCTAGATATTTTAGGAATACAACTATGACTTGGATATGGATTCTTCTTCTGTAGAAATTATAGTTCAAGAAGAGAGCTGGTAAATGCACATAAATAAGCACAGTGTAAGCTAAAATGCCTGCTTTCTTGGGAGATAAGTACTGTAAAATGAAAATTCCTAACAGGGAGAGGTTATTAGATAATAAAGGATAGTCTCAAAGGATGGACCTGGGTTTATTATGTGTCAAAACTATCTGTTGATGTTTTTTGACTTTGTCAAAATGTACTGTCGAACTAAATTCATGTGGAGACAGAATACGCCAAGCAAACCACTGATACATCCACATGACGCCAAATGTTGCAGGATGAGCGGAGGTAGGAGCGTGAAACTAGTGTGACTTCCTAAATGTAGAACCCTAGAGTCTGTGACCCATCAAAACTCCAGAGCCCTTTCCTGACCCTGCCAAATAGTTCTCTGTGTCATTCCTTAATGCCTCTTCTGCATACAGGCTCAATTATATTTATTTATCATTTGTTTACTGTTTCACTCTAGAAAATCTAAGCACTTTGTGGGTGACATATAAGACTTTAACTTGTATTACCAGTTTCTGACATATGGTAAACATTTACTAAATATTACTGACTAATTTGATGATTTATCAAAAAAACCAGCAGCCAGGGTTTCAATGTACCAGGCATTCAAACGAACATCTCTAGGGTCATTTTATCTAATCAGAGAGCTTTAAATGGGATGATGACTACAGAAATGTCTTCCTAAGTTCTTGACCTCTTCTGTTCAATTCAGTCCTTTTGACATTTCCATTTGGCTGTCTAACAGGCATCCCAAGTTTGCATGTTGGGAATGGAAATCTTGATTTGCCTTGGGGCTCCTCTGCCTCTAGTGGTCTCCGTTGCATTCAGGCCGTATCCTTGCTGCTCAAGCCCATTTCATCCCTGGTCCTTTTCTGTCACCTTCCACATCCAGCCCATCATCTTCTCAGTACAGCACGAATTTACTCATGCTGTCTCTAGCTGAGCTGTTCCTATCCTAAACCAGCTTCACTTTTTAAATTTATTTTGCTTTATATTCCTCTTTGCCTTCCTATAATCTCTTCTTCAAATAACAAGCAAGTATATATACATCACCACAAATATTTTGTAAAGACTTACATTATATCATGTTGTTTTCTTAAAATCTGAAAGGGATCCTTTTAGACTTAGACTCAAATCAAAACTCTGATATCTCTGATCTTGTTTCTCACCACTCTGTTTCCGTGTGCCTGAAAATACATCACCACTTATTTATCTCTGTCCCTTCAACCCTAAGCACAGTCCCATTTCCGGGTCTTCCCACCCGCTTTTCTCTTTAGTTTAAAGTTGTTATTCCACTTTGTCACTTTTTTAAGACACTAAGGTCAAAATGGAACTACTTCTTCTTTTGGGCCCTCCCTTACCACGTTATGGGAAGTTGTCCTACCCTAGCCCAGTCCTGCTTTCTCTCTTCTTATGTCCTATCAGGATCTGTCTTTACTTTACACAGTTGCCCTCAGTTACCATGGAGATTTGGTTCCAAGACCCTGGCAGATACTGAAACCCATAGTTGCCCAAGCTCCATATGGCAAGTGTTTTTGCAAATAACCTTTCACCCCTTCCCATAAAGCATCTTTAGATTACTTACAATACCTAATACGATTCTGTACAGATACAATTTAAAACTTTTTTGATTTGCAGTTGAAGAAATCCATGGATGACGAACTTGTGGATATCAAGGGCTAATTGTATATTGGTTCACATTCAGATATTAATTTCCAGAGAGCAAGGACTCATCTGTCTAATCAATGTCACAATGTGTGGCAAGTAGTAGAAACTCATTAAATAGTTATTGAATCAATTAAGAAATAATCAGTTAATCAAAAGATTATGAAACAGTACTTTATGCAAACTTTAGATGTATTTCACTTTTAAGGATCTTCAAACATTATTGCAACTTAGTTTTGTTGATATTTATTGTGTACCTCCTGCATGCTGGAGACTGAGGTAAGATCAGAATGGTATGGCTATGTCTAAGACATGGACTTAGATTTTTAGAGGCTTGCTGGCTACTTGGAGAAACACAACAAATCATTACATCATCTGATAGTAACTACAGCAGTACAAGGGCTCAGGACACAAGAGTAGAGGAAAAAAGTGAGCATAGGCTGGCATGTGGGGAAGTAGGAACAAAAGTTCAGTAGGGAGGTAGAAATGTAAACACAGATACACTTCACGAAAAGGAAGACACTAGGGATGAAGATGCTGGATGATGGCAACATTAAAATAAAGAGGAGTTTATAGTTTTAAACTGCTTTTCTCCTGCTTTGTTTACTTGTCACAGTTGACCTCTAGTAATCCCTGCTCTAAAAAGAGGCGATTTTCTAACCTTTTAGTGGCACAGTCTCAACTATAATTCATCTTTCTATGAGGACTAGACGTTCTTATTTTACTTCCTTGCAGTTGTGAGTTTTTCCTGTTTAATCATATGGTATCATCAGACCTACTGCCTATTCTTCTCCTTACAAAATGTGGACTAAAAATTATGTGCCCGAAGGTGGGCTTTTCCCTTAGTGATTCCAGCCTCTGCCTTACTTCTGTAAAACAAGCTGGTGTTATCAAATTTGCTAGGTGCCAAAAATATGATCCAAACCATTGACTACATTTGACATTTTTAATTGTTCATTACCAAACACTGAAGATTTCAAATCAACAGGAATAAGCCTAGGGACACACATACTGAGGAGGTTAAACTTTAATTAATTTTTCTTAGAGAAAATAGATATTTTGCTTCATTCTTAAACATGGAATGAATATAACATGGTTGAAAATCTTTTTTCATTGCTTTTAAGGACACAGGAACGATACAGCTTAATATAAAATTTAAAAATTATATTTAGTGTTTATTACCTCCTTATAGTTATGGCTAGATATTCAACTAAAATAGCTTTATAATATATTATTTTGTCTTGTAGAAGGCAAGAAAATAATCAAGCAAAACCAGAAATTGTAATAATAAAATGCTGTCATTTAATTTTCATTTTTTAAGAATGATTTTCCAATGGAATTTTCTTGTAGCCTTCAGTTTTCTCATTATTAGTCCATTTGACAAACATATCGTAAACAGCCACAAAAGCCAAGATCTATGCTAGAGAAAGGGGCCATAAGACTGGACAGTATTAATTTATACGAGGACCCCTCCATCTTGATTCCAGGTTGTGGTGAATTCAATGTTCTCTGGAAGCCAGAGGAGGAGTAACTACATATTTCAGACTGTGGCGCACAGAACTTACATGCAGTCAAGAAACATAACACTGAAACAGAGTGAAATCAAATTTTATCAGATAACATTCTGGGACAGGGAGTGGAGTGCAATGGTAGAGCTCATACTTATCATGTGGGAATCTCTGGGTTCAGTCCTCAACACCAAAAGGAAAAAACAATGTAAAAAAGAGACAACATTCCTAATGCAATCATAACTTCCTGCCTATTCTTCCATGCATCCATCTCTCTGTGGACACTCTCGGGGTTTGTTTCTGTAACTCTAGACAAATGTTGTTTAATTTTCTTCACTTTATCTCAGTAAAGTTTTATCATACTCTAGGAAGGGTTCTGATATTTTTTTCATTCAAGACAATATCTGGGATGTGTTCAGTTGATGAATCCATTTGTTTGCACTTGTGTGTGGATATATACCCATACAGAATCCATTACCCACCCTTACTTGCCCCTGGTTATTTGCTACTGCAAACCATGCAGCTGTAGACATTCTTGTGCATGACTACTGGTACAAATATGCAAGTTTCTCCTTGCCCACGAAGAGAATTGTTGGATCATAAAATATGTACCTGTTATATGGCATTTTTCATGAAAATAAAATATTTTCCAAATTGTGCCAATTTCCACTCTCACTAGTTGTGTATGAATTCTAATTATTTCACATCTTTACCAATACTTCTTATTGCCACATTTAAAAAATCTTGCCAATATTATTAAGGTAAAATGTTTATATCTCTGAGGTCTTAGTTTGTATTTCTTTTATTACTACACAGCTGAGCACCATTTTATATTGTAATTGCTCAGCTGTGTTTCTCTTCGAGGAAATATCTGTTGACTTCTTTTGCCTATACTTTAGTTGTATTGTGGGGACTTTCCTTACTTTTCTGGAATTCTTTATATTATTGTGGATTCTAAAGTTTTGAAAGCAATATGTGTATGGCAACCATTTTTTTCAGATTTCTAATGAATTTTTTTTATTTCATGAATAGGCAATCTTCAAATTTACACATATGGCTTTGTTAATATTTTCCTTTATGATTATACTTTTTGGTATATTATTGTGAAATAGTCTCATATCCCAAAGTCATACAGAGAAATGTTTACATATTCTTCTAGGAATTAAAAAAATTACCTTTCATTTTTAAGAATGTATTTGGCATTGATGTTTGATGATGACATGTGTTCTTTAGCTTTGTGTTACTATAACAAATACCAGAGACAATTAGCTGGTAAAGAGAAAGGGTTTATTTTGGTTCACGGGTCTAGACGCCTTAGTCCGTGGTCAGCTCTCTCATTGCTTTGGTCCTGTGACAATGCATCATGGAAGGGGATCATGTAGCTGAGCAAGCCACTCACTCACCGATGAGAAGCAAAGGAGAGGACGAAGAGACCAAGGTCCCTGAGGTCCCCCACGGGTACACTCCCGATGACCCAAAGACTCCACTAGGCCTCACCTCCTAAGCACACCACCATCTCCCAGTGGTGCCATGCTGGGGACTTTTGAGGGTGCTTAAGATCCACACTGCAGCACAGTGTGAAGAAGGGAAAGATTTCCAATGTTCTCTGTATGCACAGTCGCTCGTTGACACTGGTCAACAATGTAAGAACTCTACTCTACAAAGCTTCGCTATTACATTCCCTATCTGCATAGAGATTTATTTGTTTAGTTTGTGCAACTAGACTTCTGCTTACCCCATACTTTTAATGCAATTTTGGATGTGTAAAGATTTCTTAATCCTTTTGGGGAAGGGATAAAGAATACAGAGCTCAACGGAACTGCTTAAGAAATTAAAGATACTCAGCATTGGAGTGTGGCGACTGGAAAGGGTGGGCATTGTCTTGGATTAACCGACAGTCTCATGGAAAGGGAGGCAGTCAGTCAAGAGAAAATGTCTACAGAGGCAAAATGATGGATTTTTGGAACAGTGATACGATACTCAATGCAAAACTGCTGTTTGAGTTAGGATTTTCATTAGCAAATGTCAGCCACACAGTAGTGCCTTAGAGTTTGGATGGTTTCCAAGGAGGAGCAAAGCAATATGAGGGACCAGGAGAATCATTTTTAGGAAGCAAGATGCAGAATAGGGGTCAAGAATTCAGCAGGAGCCGGGTATTCGATCAAGAAGGGAGGAGGGTAAGTGTCATCCTTCAGAAACTGGAGGGGACAAGGGGGCCTCTTATGTAGCTCTGGGTCATTTACTGGGCTGGTAAAGGAAAAGTTATTGTTATTCTGCACAACCACAATCTTATCACAGTCTTATCACTCCTGTAGTTCAGAATCTTCTACAGAGAAAGCTTTATTAGGCCTTTTGTTCTCTTCTTTTGCTTTGAATTACAGGATTAAGCCCAAATTCTTAGAGCAGCATTCACTGCTGCACAGAATCTGCCTTCTATCCCTGAAGTACTTGCATTGTCGAACAGATTAGGCACATTCTGGCCTCCTGGCCAGTGACAGTGTTCTCCCCGTTCATGACACCAGGAGTGGTGAAAAAACCTTGATAAGATCAGGTAAGCAAGAACATACCCCACTCCTCGAGTGGACAGCAGCCACTGCAAGGGACACAGTCCTTCTTGGGCACCTGTAATGTCTCAGTCTCGGACTGAGAACTGGCACTGCAAGGCCATACCATGGGCATAAGCACTGATTTCAAGGCATTTATGGACTGACAGAAGAATTTCCAGTAAAATAAACAAGTTTATTGCTACAGGGACTTCTGATACAATGATCTGTCTTTATCTCTGCCCAATTTAGGGTTTGTTTCACAACAAGATAGAAATATATTCAGCAGCTGAGATGCCTTATCGGAAATTCATCTGAAGTACATTCTGGGGGTTACACTGTTAGATGCAGAGAACATAATTTGATGATATAAATCTAATAATATCCTTCTATTTAAGAAGTCTTTCAAAATTTGCTGCATGGAAACCATCCATATACTATGTAGAAAAAGAAATGCAACAAGAATTTGAAAGTTGATGTCTAACTTTAGAGTATATACTTAACGTACTTTTTACTACTTTTTTCTTCAAAAGTAGTAGATTATTTACTAAAGCCTGTACATAAGCATTAAGACACTAAGAATGCATTTTATAAGACAAATGACAGATATGACCAATGTGATCTGTTTTATAAAAAGAGATTTAGAATTGTGTATATAGAAAATGTGTAAAGTTATGAAAAATCATGAATGTATCCAAACATTCTTTATAGATGCAATAAGGAAACCACATTATATTTCATAGAAGTTGAAACTGAGGAGCACTGAATGAAAAGCAGACGTGGTAATTGGCTCCCATTTAGTTCCTCAGTAAAGTCTTTCCCAGTCCTCACCAGCCAGGTTCATTACTTCTTCCTCTGTATTCTCACACTGTTGTTGGCAGCTCCATTATACAGCTTAATAACTCACATTATGCCATAGCCATAAGAACAAAACAGACACTATTGCTTACTGGATGAATGAACAAGCACAAAGTCAATGCTTAAATGAGCTGAGAAGTAAAATTCTCAATTACACATGAAGCAAAACCTTACACCCAGATAAGTAGGATCACTATCACTGTTCAAAGCATTTGCATGAAGTCATGAGTTAATAGGAGCTTTTCAGAATAAAAGGAGGAAGGAAGGAAAGAAGAAGAAAAAGAGGAAGAAAGGGAAGAAAAAAGAAAGCAAGAAAAGAGGAAGAAAGGGCAGAAGAATGGAAAAGAGAGGGAGGAAGGAAAAAAGATAAAAGAAAAATATTTTAGAAAATGAAATACTAGAGGGATGGTCTGTCTTTAAAAGTTAACTGCATATTTCATGGAAAGAAATCACTTCAAATAAAAATTATGTATTTCAATGAAATAAATCTTACATTTTAATAATTTTATATTTTAATAATAATCATGTTAATTATTTCATAAATGATAACAGAGATGCTATGTTAATTAAGTCAGCAGAATTCTGCAGCAGGTGCTCCATACTTGGAGAAACACCGGGCTAAAACATGAGTGTTAAAGACCAAAACAGACTATAGCATCAAAAACCTATGTATGATGTGAGCACCAAATATGAACTGGAAATATTCTTTCATCCTGTTTCTACTCCATGTAATAAGATGCTCTCCCAAGTTATCAAACAGGGAAAACATTCCCTTGTGAAGGGTGTGAATTTGGTCCTTGGGGAAACAAAGAAGGATCATTTACTCAGTTGCCTGGTCTCATAGCACCTTCTTTCTTTACACTGTAGCTCAACTTCATCTTTAATATGTAGGTAGAAAGCAAGGTTGGTTATGAATAAAGTCAGAAACACTATGTCCCTAAGAAGTGGGGCTTTGTTCTGGCAGGAGGAACCAACTCAGCCATCACGGTTGGGACTGACATGAAAAGCATACGGGTAAGTTGATTAAATTCAGAAGCTAAACTACAACTCCAAGCCTTATTATTTATCCTGATTATTCAACCAAGATGAAGAACCATCTGCCAGGTAAGGAGAGGAAGTCTGGGAAGAGTGTGGGTTTAGGAAGTACACTGTTTGTCCTTGAATGGATTATTTAAATTCTCTGTGTCTAGGTTTCCTCTGACATGAAACAGACTATGGGATATTTCATTACAAGAATGCTTGACAGTAAAAAGTTGAGTAATGGAGAGATTCTTGCCTGTGATACATAGTAGCTGTGTAATTAAAGTGAGTTCCTTCCACTCCAACATATTTCATCTCCTTTTCTGTTACATTATTAACAGTGTTAACTGCAACTTTATTTGCAAATTTGCCACAGTTTAAAATGGCCTGTTAAAAGTTCTTCTCTTCCTGGGTAGAGAGATGGTATTTTGTTAAAGAGTACAGTGACCTGAGTCTGTGCCACACATTTCTGCTTTGGATGAAACTGAGAAATATGAAGGCTGTAGATGGGGTGTCATTGTCGGGGCTGGCCAGACATCTGAGCCCAGAGCACTGAATGCTTTTCAAGAGACAATTACACCCATGTTCCTCTTCAACACCCCTCTGCTACCAATGCATAAGTCACTCAGGATTAAAGCAAGTGACTCAAATAAGTTATCTCTAGAAATTTGTTGAATGAAGCAAGTTAAATCACTCTTGAAAATTAATATAACTTGATCTTCAAATGTTCTCTCGTATTCTTTTTACTATTAACATATGCAAGGAAAGCAAAGGCTAACCATGAAGGGACATCATTTCATGATGCTAAATTTCATAAAATAGTTTTTGGTATGAATAAAAAATGAATGGCTTCATTTTACTGTCAATATTTATAATATGTAATACTGATTTACCAGACAAAAATGCCATCTTTAAAAATCATGGTATTTAAATCATAAGCTTCAAAATGAAGACATAATTTTTTAAAATTGAAAGTAGGAAATGCCTATTTACCTCTTATGAGCAAACCATTAAACTATTCGTGTACTCTGAGAGGATCTAAAAGCTTGGTTCAATTTAAACTAAACTTTGACTTTACCTGTAAAGGCTAACAAGTATCTTGGCTAGTTTTGTTTCCAATTCCAAGCTACTGAAAATGAGTTTCACTTCTCAGCAGAATCCATTCTGTTGTCTCAGCAGAAGGACTAGGCTTCTATTTTTCAAAAGAAAACCAATATCCATAACACGTAGCAGAGTGGGCCATTCTCCCACCTGTCAGTGCATTTTACATGAGGGGTCCAGATAAAGGAACAGTTCCACCCACTTCTCCAAAGAGCTAGATTTATGCAACCTTTGAAACAAGCTCAACATCCAAGATGGGAGAGAATGGTGAGAAAGTGGCTCTTCCAAGTTTTGGGTTCATTTTTCTCCAGAGTTATGGAAAATGTCCGTTTGATAATCAGCCATATCTCTGAAACACAGGCACTCCTATACTTGAATATCCCAGTGGAGTTTTGTTGCTGTTGTTGTATGTTTGTTTGTTTTTGAGGCAGGGCATACTACCTTGCCCAGGCTGGGCTCCAGGTCTCTAACTTTTGGGCTCCAGAGATCCTCCTGCCTCTGTCTCAGATTTCCAAGTAGCTGGGACCAGAGTCACATGCCACCCTACCAGTTCCCAGTGAATATTTTTAAACTTTGGAAAATTAGCATCTGTTTAAATGAATAAATTATTTTGAAAATTGAGTTAATGGAAGAATTAAGTTATTTACCGTATTTTAAACTTTAATAATTTTAAAGATTTGATGTGTAACCAGAGCAAAGAGGAGGAATTTGTGTTTTTATTTTGAATATATATTTGGTGAAAATACAAACCTCTGATGAAAACAGCATTCACAGACGCACACAGACTCGCATGCATGCTGTATTATTATATATAGTTAGATTTTAGCCTGAAAGATTTATGTAAGTATACACATTGCACGTGCTTGTAATGTAAAATTAATTTTGGCTTCAACACTGATAAAACATTATAGTAGAACATATAGATAGCCCATATGACTACAGCAGTCTCTGAGAATTGCTGAATTCCTGATAGCAATCTCTTTTGGTCAGCATCCTTTTAAAGTCTGAAATGCGTGAAATATAGACAGAAAAACACGAGCGTCTCATTCTACCTCCTCTAAGAGTCAAGTTCAGCTCGAGATCAACCTTCCTGTTGCCCTGGCTTCTGAGTTGCCTGGATCCAGCGGACATGGGCAGAGTCCACACTGTCCACATTCCCGTTCTCCCTCAGCAGGGCTCAGGGGCCAGCCACCCCCACCTCCCTGTGGCCACTTCAGCGCTGCGAAGGCAAGGGCATCCCCACCGTGTGGCGGCTACAAAAGTGAGTCACTGCTCCAGATTTCCGCACCCCTGGGTGACAGGGCAGGGATCCACCCATGGATTCGCTCCCTCTGCTGTCTGTCACCCACAATCACCCCAGGCCAAAAATACTAAATGGAAAATTCCAGAAGTAAAGACCAGAGAAACGCTAAGTCCACGCTGTTGCTCGTAGCAACGTGAGACCACCGGTTCTGCTGCAAAGCCTGTGGGAAAAAGCACATCTATGGGGGTTGGTATTAGCCATGGCTCCCCGCATCCCCCTGGGGTAGGGACGGATCCGGTGCAGCTTAGGCCAGGACTACTTCAGCAAGAAGAAGGAAAAGCGAGGGATCCAGTCGGGGCCCAGGCGTGCTGGTCTAGCTCTGCCCCTCCCTCTCTCGCTGTGGCTGTGCTCAGGTGGGTTGGAGCCAGCGTCCCAGGGGAACCGCGGTCCTAGGGGCCGGGGTCTTCAGTACTCCGAGGAGAAGCCAAGCTCTCTGTCTGCTGAGGAAAATCATCCTGCTTGCTTCCTTTCTTACAGCGCGCCCCTCGCGGGGCTGGCGCAGGACAGGCCTCGGGCCTCCTCTTGCACCCCTGGGCGCGCCTCGCTCTTATCCACCTCTCTTCCCAGCCATCAGAAGTCCAGCTTTCAGTCTGAAACACGTTTCTGTAATTCACGCGGGGCTCAGCCTAGTTTACCTTGACAAAATACTCCAAATCAGAATTGGAAGCCAGAGGAAGTTCCCACTAGTGAAATCAAAACGCACCAGGTCCCACTCGAGTCTGGGAACAAGTAATGTCAACACTGCTATTCAAACACCGCTCACCCGCCGGAGACACGCAGGATGTGGACCACTGCACGTCAGTCAAAGCGGTGCCCCCATCCGACCCGGTGGGCTCTCTCGGGGTGCAGGGCAGGCTCCCCTGGCAGGCGTCTCCTGTCTCCTGCCAGGCCTCCGGGGGACGAGTCCCTCTGGGTCTGGCGCTTCCTGCCGCGGCTGCTCTGCACACTCGGGTGAAAAGTGCCACTGCACTTTGGCCCGGAGCAGAGAATTCGCCAGGGAATGCGCTCCAGAGCTGCTCCCCCAAAGGCCCCAGCTTCCTGAACACAGGCACAGAGCGCTCACACCGCACCACGTGCACCGGACGCCCAGAACGGGGCTCGGCCCCTCGGTGGAGGTCCACGTCCACAGAGGTCAGGTCGTGGGAGCAGTTTTCGCTTTACGCTTTCTACTTGAGTTACTGTTCGGAATATTGTTCTCGTTAGCTGATCTTAGGGTTATAATCACAGAGGAAGTAAAGCTGTGATCAATGGAATAAAAAGCTCTCCAACTGCGGCCTTTCCCCTGCTCCTGGAGAGGCCGGGGAGCCAGGCCTGTGGGCCGGCTGGGCTCTTCCGCCCTGCATTGTACCCTCAGCACCTCAGGAAGGGGAGCACAGACCTCCCCTGCCCGTCTTCGGGGAAAACATCCTAAATGGATCTGGACTGGAAACACAACACACGACAGTAAAACGGCCTCAATGTCACATTTATTTGGCAAACTCCCACGTCAAAACTGACTGTATGCACACGGCACGGATTTTAAACCAGGACTATATGCCTCAGACCCAGCAGATATCTTGTCCCAGGGTTCGGTTTCCTATCTGAGACTCCAGTTCGTCATTCCAGGCTTCTTGAGAGCCTTCAACCTTCGAACCGATGGGCTCAATTGTCCCAGTGTTGGGTCAACCACAAACCTGGGCTGCAGAGCTCTTCCTTAAGTGCTGTCAGTAAAAATGGAAATCTGAGTCCTGTGGCCCACAATTGATGAACTCAACCATTGGGTTGTTCGGATACAAAGCCTTTTTAGTTTTATCCTGAACACACATTTCCATTTATCCATCACACTGTGTCACGAGAATGTGGATTAACTACCTTGCTGAATTTAAGTTCAATGAACCATGCTTGTAAGCCTAGAAGAAATTAATTTCATTTGTCATAATTTTATGTGAGAATGCTACCTAACCATTATTAGTTACTATTTTATTGCCTAAGTGTTCCAAAGTTCAATTGAGAATATCTCTAGACAGAGGTTAGAAAGTGTCTTGAATTTTGGACATTTCTTTTATTTTCTATTTGAAACCACACAAATATGTGCAAATGTATTTGGTAAGCACCCTCTCCTGACATCTCTGTGTTCGCGTAATTACTAAAAAGTAAACATTGGTTTGAGCAATCACATCTTTAAGTTAAAATACCACATAGATTTGAAATAGAGACTTGAACATATTTCAGATACTTGAGACTCATTAGTGCTTATTTAGTGATGCTTATAAAGATGATTCTCTTGGAATGTGTGGGCCACCCAACATCTTTGGACACTCACGCAAGATGATAATCGGAGGCTCACATACCTCATAATCCAACCCTTAAATGTTAAATGGAGTGGACAGCCTTTCAATATACAATGTTAAGCTTCCTATCTTTATAAGTATACCCCAGGAGCAGGCAACAAGTTCAATTTTAGCGTTTGGGGGCCCATCCATGTTGTATGACTTTCTTCCACTCTGGGTCTGTCTGCGCTAGGTAGCACCCCATAGACGTATGTTTGAACACCTTAACCCACATGTTTATGATCTGTCCACATGGGAAGCTGAGCCCAGGAAAGAGGACCAAAGATATCCTTTTATGTGCTTGGGGCCATTGGGCCACAAGTTCTCGATCATGGGCAAGAGAGGGTGTGGACTCTAGAAGGAAAGGTAGATTCCTAACTTGGCCTGGAGAAGCCCACCTTGCCCAAGTGAAAGCCATGCTGCCTATCCGTGCCTCATCCTCTTTGTCATCTGCTAATATTAATCTTTGATTTGTTTCTCATTCCAATGGCCCCCGTCCCAAACACAACTGGAGGCAGGTGCTTCCTTTAGCCTTTTACATAATATTTATTCTGGGCTTTCTCTCTTTGAAAATTCTTATGAATTTGAGAACCACACCTATACTCATTCTTCATTATTTGCCTCTCAAGCTCTCTAGCTACATTTACTGTTTTGTATAAAATAAAAATAAGGATAACTGCCATGGCATTTCCAAAAGATTGTGTTAAGGTAAAGTAAGAGATTATATGAGGGAGTAATCTTTGAATGCAATAAAAAGTCACATAAATGAATGAAATTACTGTGGCAACCACTCCATAGTTGTTCTTAATAATTCAATAGTTTTTCCTTGCAATTCCCCACTCACCTATTGTGAAGCCTCATTTGCTGTTTCATCGTAAAATTGATCTGTGTTTATCCTTGACATGCAGGTCATTATTACAAAACATACATGTAGAACAAAAACTAAGTTCTGTCCTTATTGGCCCATTTATTAATGTGCAGTGCCAACTGAACCAAGACACAGACAACAAAAATCCATGTCATGAGCCAAACAGAAAAGATCAGAAATATTGCCAGTAGGCTTCTAGGGTTCTACTCTCATTTCTCCTGTGCCATATGTATTATAGTTTACACTAAAATCATCTAACATTTACAGTTAATTTCATCTATTTACACCTTGTAACTACTGATCATGAACTTAATTGCAAGTCCCTTGAAAAAGTATTTTCTTTACTATGCTGCAGCCTTTCTTTCTCTCAAAAACATGCTCAGGCTATGACTTCTTTTTATAAATCCCAACAGAAATAGGTGGGTGAAAACATAAGCATTAACTTCCAGATTCTCCAACATGAGCTTTTTAATCTCCTCAGCTGCACTATAGACATCTGTAACTGAAAATGAAAACGTACATGGGAAAATCTCCTGCTCAAAGTTTGGCAAAAAATTTAAAGGTGCTTGTCTTAGATATTTTTGGCTAAGGATTCCTGGGTTGACTTTAAAAATGCTTATGCCCAGGCCAGAGATTTAGCTCAGTGGTTCCAGCGCCTGCCGCACAAGTACAAGGTCCTGAGTTTGATCCCCAGTACCAAAAACAAACAAACAAACAAAATAAAATAAAAATGCTTATGCCCAATTACCCAGGGAAATGTTTTGAATTGCTTTGCAGGCTGGATGACCTATATTTATTGAGGAACCTTGGTGATGTCATTTTATTTGATCATTTGTCAGCCTACTGTGGTCAGCAGTCACAAACCTCACTATTGCAAGTATAGAGAGGTAACTTGATTTTCCTAACTGATCTGGACATAAGAAGCATTGAGGAAATTAATGGTGCCAGTGTTGACATAATCACATAATCCAGGACAATGTGTGAATTTTGCTAGGGTCCATTACCCCTGGGGTCTAAAAGGACTATTTGGTAACAATACCATAGATACTGTTCCCTCTTTGTGTTACAAAAGCTTCATAAAAGGCTGCAGCAACTCTACTACAAAGTGCCCCAAATAAATGACTTATTTTGATGTATGGAAAGAGAAAACAGAAAGGCAAAATTGGACAAGGCCTATTTTAAAACACTACCAACTTTTCCAGTCAATATTAACAATGCTCCATCACACAAGTGCTTAAAATCTGTGGTACTTGAAATCTTATCCTAAGTAAAGGTTAAGAAAAGGATCTTTATATAGACCCAAATAAACATAAATAGAAGTGGCTATCAAGAATTTAATTCAAATAACTCCTTATATTATAGCAGTGTTTCCTGCTTAACTTGTCTCCATCATATATGGGGTTGTTACATGGTTGCAAAGGGGATCAGTGGAGACAGCAAATCTTCTCTATCTTCAGTCACTCAATTTCTGCAAAACACTGTCTGCTAGTTGCCCGATTCTGCTTTGGATTTCGCTCACCCAAAAATACAGTATGTACGATCTATAAGATAGGTTACTTCCTTTTGCTTTTGCAAATTAAAAACACTTAGACTTCATCTCATTCTAGAAAGAATGTCTATCATCAAGAAATAAAATAATAAGTGCCAGCAAAACTCTGGGAGAAAAGGAAACTTCCTACCTTGGTGGGTGGATAAGCTAGTAAAACCAGTGTGAAAGTCTGTATGGAGTTTTCTCAGAAAACTAAAAGTAGAAATTCTATTCAACCTACCTATTCTAGGTATCTTCCTGAAAAATTTAAAGACATCATATTACAGCGATATAGGCATATCCATGTTTATAGCAGCAGAACTTGTAATAGCTAAATCTTAGAAGCAGCCTATATATACATCAACAGATGAACTGACAAAGAAAAGGTGGTATTTACTTACAATTGAGTACTACTCTCACATAAAAAGGATAAATTTTAGTTATTTGCAGGAAAATGGTTGCAAGTAGAGATCATAATTTTAAGTGAAATAAATCAGACACACAAGCTTAAATATTGCATGGTTTCTCTTATATGAGAAACCCAAAGTATAAGTAAATCAAAAAAGCATATTAAAATAGATAATAGGGAACAAGGAGATAGATCTTTTGCAAATGGGAAGGGAACCAACAAATGAGGGGAGGGAGAGATTTGGGTGGGGAAAGGAAATAAAAAGATTTAAAATGTGATATGTGCCTGGAGTAACTCCCCATAAAGACTGATCCATTGTGTACTGAAAGCATGTACTACTAACATTTTTTAAGAGGATGGGTCATTCTTTAGCTGATAGAGACTAAGAAATCATTTGATATAAAACATTTTAGTAACTACATCCCTTAGAAAATGTTCAGGGTCAAGTGCTGCCTGCTAGGCTCCTTTTGAAGAAAAATATACTCTTCATGCTTTCTTTTAATTTGTCCCACTTCTAAAGCAGAGACAAATTTTGGGCATTCTCAGTCTTCACAGCCATTGAACCAGAGCTTTAATCCCTGGCAGGTGTCGGTTTGTAGGTAAGGGACAGAGTGCAAAGGGAGAGAGAAGAGTGCTCATTTGATGGGAAGGAGCTCTCCCAGGTAAAAGCTAAGCTTTTGATTTCTTCCCATTGGACATCCAATCTTGATATTATCAGTTAGAAAAATTTCTTTTTGCCTGAAAAGTCTACTTGCCTTTATGTTCTAGAGACATGATAATGTCAATGAGAAATTGTCAATTTTGGGTAGCATATGCTCTGCTTGGGATTAACCAAATAGTACTTTTGGGTAACAGGGTTACCTTGGTGACAAAAATTTAAAAGAATCGGAAGGAATACCTGTACGGTTATGTGACCCCCAAATGAAAACACTTCATACTTGCGCTGACACACACACACACACACACACACACACACACACACACACACATTTTACTGCATTGATGAGAGCTGTATGTTAACCACTCACATATTAGCCAGTGAATGTATTAATTGTATATTTTAAATGTACACTGCCAAGCTAGATTGTCATTCAAATGAAGGCACAGATCGCTGGTCCCATGAGAAGCTCCTCCCTCTGGTGAATGGGTTAAGGACTGCTGTCAGATTGAGTGTAATTAGTGCTGCTGATATACAAAGAATTGCTCTGTCAGGACATGCCACTGTCATTGAGTGCCATTCCTTGTCTGCATTCAATTTTCTGTCTGGCTCAGAAAATTTTAATAACAGGTTGGGATTCACATGTAAAATTTTAACCAATTTTCATAAAAATACCTTATTTCATTTTCATTCTGCTCTCCTATAATCTTTGGTTGTCATGAAGTAAGATACTAAGCCCTCTTATTTCCTTAACTTTCATTGCCTTTTGTCCTTTGAAGATAGATGCTTATAGTTCCTTTTTTTCTCTTAGTACTTTTCAAATTTTTAATAGAATTTTGAATTTCACTGAAAACGACAAAAGAAGAAAAGGGGCAAGAAGAATCAGAAAGTTGCACAAAGGTATCTGAGCAGTTACTCCCATAAGTCTTCAAGAGGAGGAGACATCAAGGAGGGTTTAGATTTCAAAAGTTGTCCTTAATAAAACATTTGGTTTATGGATCATTATTAAGGGAGGCGAAGTCAACAGACACACATGCTTAACCTCCAGTGACTTCAAAGTCCTTCCTAGGAACTCAAAGTCCTGAGTACAGAGTTATTTTAATCCCATCTTGTGGCTGAAGAATGTAATTTTGGAAAAGGAGAGAAGTAAGATTTTTAAAAATCAGCCATAGAGAAAATAAAAGGCCAATACTTCCTTTATTATTTCATAACACTAAAATTAAGGATTCCTGACAAGCAATAGTGCAAATACTAAGAAGAATACTTTGTGAAAGTTCTTGGTTACAAGGACTTTTAAAGGAGTTGGAAGATGAAGAGAAATATCGGAATTGTTAAATATTAATGGACAGAAACAGAAGGGTGTGTTTGCTGATATTTGGCCGTTCTAGAAGAAATCAATAAAGAGGTGGGATGTTGTTCGTGTCTGAAAGGTTGTAAAGTAATGTACACAGAATATGTAATAAATAAATGGCCTTGAATCTTCATAACGCGGGAAGAGAAATTTAACACAAGGTTTCACTGAGAGAGTGTAGGGCTAGAGACCCGTAGGCAGGGAGAGATGAAGGATCCCCCAGGAGTTCAGATAGCCGCAGAACAGGCTTAACCACCGGTGAGAAGCTGACAGTCTGCCCTTGCACCTCCTGCTCACGCTGCACCCTGCAAAACTCGGTTTGTTAAGATCAAAAGGATAAAAAAAGAAACTTGACCCTAAGGTGTGAAAGCCCCCAAGACCCTTCCTAGTAACGAGCCATATTCACCAACTAGCTAATCAAGCAGGGGGGCGCCCGCAGCTCAGAGGCAGGATAGGCCCCTGACTTCTCTAAAATCAACCGCTTGAGCCCCCTACAACGGTGGCTCCGTTTCGGGCACCTCTGCCTGTCTCGCTGAGAGAAGGCAGCTGTACTCTTGCATGCTTGCTGAATAGAAGTACAGTTTGCTTCTACGCCTTCAGTCTCTATCCGATTCTTCCACAGCCTTCTGCATCCTCGGGAGAGTCAGGCCCCGGGCTCCTGGGACTCTCCACCCGCCTCCGCCCAAGACAAGAGGGATATCACTGAGTAGAAATTCGGCAGTGGAGAGGCGCAGCTTGTTTAAAAGAACGTATTCTATTGATAGTGAGGAAAGGACATAGCATTTTGTTAGGAAGAAATGCCCACAGCGATGAGGAACACAGGTGACATCATCACCGGAAAGAGAATCCTACATTTATAGATCTTTTAGAAGCAAAGTTAGCCACAGCTAATGCCAACCTTCTGTGCTACAGAGGATACAGATTTAGACTTTTGCAAACACAAATTACTGTGGTCAGGGAGGGATTATGAGAAGATCCAACATCACCAAGATCACAGAGAAGCAGTATACACTGCTGAGGGAGGAGGGCGGGGGGAGGAGACACATTATTTATAGGCGTTTTCCAGAAAATGTGCAATTTGGTGTATTCCTAGTGTACCTCATGGGCAATTTTGTTTCTTAGAAGACAGAAAATAGAATCAGAGGGTACTGGGCTTGTAAATTAATTCTGACCAAAGAAAAACACGAATTTCTAATTTGACTGGCATGCAGAATCTTTAGTACGGGAGTTATTATTATAGACTCCAGGAAAACAGGGTCATTCCTTCCACAGAAAGCTCCTGTGTATGGCCTTTGGTCTTTAACTGGAGAGCAGGCTGACAGACCACTGCAAGGTCTCTTCAGATACTCAGCTTCCGGTGGGAGCCGGAAGCACATCTGAGTCCTGGGTGGGAGCGGGGCTCATAAAATTTAACATCTAAACAGAGACCCTCCCAGGAGCGAATGAGTCTCCTACCTGGATGGGGATCATCTAGGCTGCCCTGAGCAAAACAGGGAATCTGGTCACAGATAACTGCAGGTGAGGGTGGCGAACTAAAAAATTACGAATACTGTTTTTGATCTGGAGGACACTGTGTTAAGTAAGTGAAATTAGGCACAGGAAGACAAATGCTGCATGACCTCATGTACATGTAGGCTCTAAATTGGACTCACAGGATAGTGAGGAAGGGAACTTTATTTCTGTTTCTTTTGCATGTGAAAATAAGACCCTGAGTCTACTGTCTATCCCACCTTTCTCCCCCTGAGGCAGCACACTAGCTTGTGAGCTCCAGGCTTCTTCCATGGGAAACCCTCTACTGTCTGGTCTGCTGGTTTCCCGCTTACTGAATCTGAGGTGGACCCAGGGTCCACTCTGCCAGGCTGCTGGAAGGTACACTTGTCATCGGCCTCCAGGCCGGATGAGTGCTGGGAAATTGCAGGCACACCTCCAGCTCTCCAGCTAAAGATAGCAAGAAGGCTCCACAGCCAGGTGGCCAGGAGGAGGAACCAAGGAAGAGTCCTGCGTGCCCTAAATTCTCCCTTCTCAGCTCAGGACCTGAATAAAGGTGGGAGGTCCGGGAAGAGACCCAAACTGTAACTTAGGTGAGGAACCCATCTCCTGGGCAGAGGAAGGCAGCGTCTCTGAGAAGCAGCCATGGCAGCGTTCAGAAAGAGACTTTGGAAAGCATATGCACTGGGTTTGAAATACATTTAAACGTGACTTCCATAGGGAAAAAAGAAAAGTATGCAGGAGTGAAAATAAGAGCATGATGGAGACTGAAAGGAGGTACACTGAGAACAAACAGAATGTGCTCAATGGGGCTCTGAAAATGCTGCCCCAGAGAGGTGCTCTGATGTGCTGATGGACTCAGCAAGACCTCAGGTCCGGGTCCCTCTGACGTCTCCTTTCCCTTCCTCCACACAGGATAGACTCCCAAAGCTTCTTATCTGCCTGAAGTCCAGACTTGACAAAAGAAGAAACAATCTTCCAGGCCCCTCCCCTGGACTCTTGTTTCATATTGCAGGCAGAAAGAATGAAGCCTGTAAGCACACCTGCATGAACTTTTGTCTCACACCATTTCTTGCCCTCTCTTATAGTCCTGTAAGGAATCATTTTCAAACCATTGTCTGTTCTGCAGATCCAATGGACTTTATCCCTGGCCACTCCGTGTTCTCCAAGCCCAGTGAACTCTACTAAAATTCTTGAACTATTTCTCTAAGATCAATCCCCAACTCTTCTGCTCCTGTGTAGAAAAAGTGGAATATAAATTTCAAAATCACGTCAGACTAGTGGGTGACCACATTCCTTTGATTTTCCTCCCTCCTGTGAGCTAAGCCCTTTTACATGTTAAATAACTGCAAATGCCTTTTCTCCTATTTAATTATTATTTTATTATTCCAGAGAACCTGCAGAGAGCAGAGGGAAAACTTCCCTTTGCTCCTACATGTTGACATAAGAAAAATTAGGGAGTAACTAAATTCAATAGCAGAGTTTTAATTCTTCATTAGAAGCACTGCAAATTATACAATGCAGAAATTTCAATTAGTGATACAGAGAATGATAATGGAAGGCAAACCATCAATGAGAAGAAGGCATAATATTTAAAAATTACAGGAAATGGTGTAATTGAAAGAGGTTCAGTTAGCCTTAAGAATAGTCAAAAACCAACTCAGGAGCAGTAAAACAACAGCCCACACCGAATGTCTGTGTGCTACGCACTCCTCTGAGTGCACTCATCTGAACCTCACCACCATCCTACTTGTTATCCTACTCTGTGCACTTTCTAAAGGAGAAACTGAAGGACAAAGAAGGTGAGTAACATGCCCAAGGCAAGCAGTAGGAAGTAGAAGAGTGTGGTGTCCAAGGAGCATTCTGGTCTCAGAGCACCGTGTTCACCAGCAATCATCACTTTCTTATGCCCTCAAAGGCCAAAATGATGACCCTACAATAGATGCAGATTACTTATCTGCAAAAGGACCAGAGTGATATAATGCACTTTTCAGATGCCATACATACCTTATGATAAGACTCACATCCAGATCTTAAAGAATAAATGGAATTTTTAGAATACAGAAATTTGCATGCATCCAGAAAACAAAATAGATTAAAACAAAATATGCTGCCAAATTTAAACAAATTTTAGGTTGATTTCACATTTCCCTGCACATTAAACTCTAGAAAAGAAGGTAATATATACTTTTAAAATACAAATTTTGTCACCATTTAAAAAATATGTAAAGAAGTTATCATTTGAATGTGAATTCAGCAGGAAGATAGTTTCAAATAAACAGTCTTAGACAATTTATAATCATATTCTTTTCCATAGAAAAAGATACTAAGACTTGAGTTACATAAAAACCCTACAAAAATAATTAGCGAAGGTTGGGATTTAAAAAATGGCAGGAAACATTATAACCAACATATGCCAGTATATTGTTGTAATATGTAGTACAGGCATTAAAATTCATTCTTGACCTGGCTCATTATCAACCACATCCACATAAACAAAAGAATCTGTCCTTTTTTTGTTCTTTGAACAAATACTTTTAATTTAAATTCACTTTTCTCAAAGTATAGTTATGAATACATTCACTTCCTCCAAAAAAGATAAATAAGCAAGCAGAGATAAAGGACAAGTATTTTCCCTAGCAATTATTATGCTAGTTGTTATAAAACAGAACAAAATTTCAAGATTAAAAAGAAAAGGTATTGAAAATTTTAGAAAACTCATTTATAAATATAAATGCAAAAACCTAAATAATATAGTAATAAATAGAAATATAGCAAGTTACTTAAGAAATAATACATGACTGCAAATAGGCTATCTTCCAAGAACAGATTGGTTAGTATTAGGAAACTTGTTCATTCAATGTACCTCGTCAATAAGTAAAATAAGAAATTATGAGAAATAACTTAAATTGCATTTGATAAATTCAATATTCATTCATTAAATCTTTTTCAATAATTAAAGCATAATTTAACTTGCATGATAAAAAATGTCAATCTCAAGTCACAAGCCAAAATAATAAGCCACATAATAAGACATTAGTGGTGTTCCCATTTAGTCAAGAGTAAGGTAAGAGTAAGTATCTTCCCTAGGATACACCCCATGTATTCTCAGCCAATTTATGCATTTGTTTGTTCGGCAACAGAACATTCACTGTCTTCCTACCTCTGGCCCTGCAGGTAAATGATGCTCAGGACAGAGAAGAGGACAGCTGGACACCACCAGGGAAGAGTGTGAGCACAGGAATGTCAGGACGAGACTCCAAATCTGCGTTTTGTAGTCTAGATGCCGAGTTTTTAAAAACCCGATTAATAAGGTGTGTGTGTGTGTGTGTGTGTAAGGCTGTAGTGTATGCAGTGCAAACTTCCTACCAGCAATCCTGCATAACAGAGTGAACACCAATGAAGGAGAGTAGATTTTTTTGATGGGGATGGGGGTGCTGTAGGTGTTGAGTGTTACTCTAAGCATAGCACAGAGCAAAAGAAAATCTGCCCAGAGGGGATACATAATGATATAATTACAATATCATAAAAAAGATAAAACATCATTAATTATTTCCAGATAATCACTGTCTACTTAGAAAACCCAAGAGAATCAACAAAAAAATCAATTATAATAGAGTTCAGTGAGGTGGCTGTTTATAAAAGCTATGAAAAATTAGTATTTTTCTTGTGTTACAAGAATAACTATGTATGAAAAAGGTGAAAAAGATCTGATGCATAACAACTAACATCAGGTTTAGAGACATAAGATGATCTTATAAAATGGGTAAGATTATGAGAATAATTACAGAATTTTGAGAGAAATGACTTGAATAAGCAGAAGCACAAAGTACAGCTAAAATGCATCATGAATTTCAATACAAAATTGAAAAATAAAATAATTTGCAGAGCCAGATGTTAAAACAACAATAGTTTTCTTGCCTGGAGTAGCTTAGAAAGCTCAAAAATATAATATGCATATAAATATTTAGTATCTGATAAGATAGCACTTCAGATTTTGAGGATAAGATTTTGGCTTCTGTTTATGGGAGAAAGAAATGTTCCTTGAAACTTTCCAAGATAATACTTATAAAAGCTATATAAAATATTATTTTAAGATGAAAATTTGAAGGCAACAGAGAGCCACTAAATGCAAAGAGAAATCAGAGACTGAGCCTTGGAAGACTACAATTACCTTAGATAAGAAGTACAAGCTTGTAGATTTTTATGGGAGGGCAATTCCTCATTCCCTGCAACTCTTGTGGTGGGACTCTGAGGACCCATCATCCGAGAGTCTAAATGTAGAGTTTAAATCTGGCCAAACAGCTGAAAACTTGGGGGGATCCCAGAAACAAAAGAAAAGGTGAGACAAAATCTGAGAATAAACCCTGCCTATTCCCCTTGCTGTTCACCACGTTCCACTTGTAGGACAGCTGAGGGAAGAGACAAAAATGGTAAGGATGAGACAGAAATCTGTTCTTACAAGGCAGATTCACCAGGTGAGGCCTGAGAGTTAATACCTCTATATGATGGATCCCATTCCTCCACCTGGACTACAATGGGAAGGCAACACACTTGTCTTAAACTACAGGACAAAGCTCAAGGACAGCAACGCAGCTAAAATCTGTGAGAGAAGCAGTTAGGGTGCAAGAGGACCATGGGAAGAATGTGTCTAACTCTGCATCACACTGTGTCTCATTGGCTGATAATAGGCTGGACAGACTGAAGAGCCACACAGAGGGCCAGAATATGAAAGCAGTAGCATGCACGGAAGAACTGAGCTGTGGATCAATTGCTGCACACCATGCAAACACAAATGTATAGCTAGGCTTTAGCAAACTAATTACCCATCAAGATAGGACAAATAAATAAAACCATAAAAATTCTCCAAATGACACAACAGTACACATCGCCACTACATTGCATTACTTAAAATGAAAAATGTCGACAAAAACACCACATATGCACATAAGAAGTGACCTGCATTCATAAAAATAAATAAAGCAAGTAGAAAGTCATTCCAAGTGAGCCCAGATATTAGGCATGACAAAGGATTCAAACCAGCAGGTATAAATATGTTTAAGGAATTTAAAAAGACAGGATATGTCAACATAGAGATAACACTAAAAGCACTGAAAATTACAATGAAAAATCATTATCATCACAATATGATTAGATATAGCAAAAAATGACCAATGAACCTGATAATATGTTAATAGCAACTGTTAATTTTAAAAACAATGGAAATATGATTTTTAGAACAGTACAAAACTTCAGAAAATTCCAACAATATTGATTGGTTTAAGTTGCATGCAATTGGAGTTCCAGAGGACAAGTGAGAAGTAGAAAAAGACAAAACAATCACTTGGAGAAATAATGACCATTAGGTTAAAAGAATTACCATACCCACTGACTTATAGATTTCAGAATTTCAGTGAGCCAGAAGCAGGAAAATCAAGAATACACAGTCACATAACCACTGAAAGGAAAAGAGGGAGAGAAGGAGCAATGGAGGGAGAGAGGGAGGGAGAAACAGGAGGGGATAAAGAGAACATGAATGTTGAAAGTAGCAAGAGAAAAATGACACTCTATACAAGAGAGCACTTACATGTTTACCTGTTGACTTCTCACCAAGGCTTATGGAGGACAAAGAACATTGAGGTCACCTATTCAATGTTATTTGTTATAAGACACTCACCACTAACTAATGCTGTATTATTATATGACTGTTACAAAAAAAATCAAAGGACAACAAATACAAATTATATAACAATAATATTTGTAAAATAAAAGATGTAACAAAAACATATGAAATGATTTAAATTTTGTAAATTCGTATTCACGTACATGACAGAAATATTTGGATATTATATGAGTGATTTTTACTTCTTTACTTTTTAATTTTTACTTTTGCATATTTTCAAATTCTGTACAACACAATAATCTGTCTTGGAAACTAATATTAGTAAGTGCAATCAAACATAATTGTCTACACTTGGATGTGTTTATCTACCATTTATAAAACGGAATCCTTACAAAAACATGTATTTTGAGTTCTAAATATCTGACTTATAAATGATCCTGTGTAATACTAACCTATTTATAAGTGTGGGGCTCATATTAAGCATGAGGCTGGTGAAAGCAGTGTAGCTGGAAGCTGGTTACATTGACAAGTGGAGATGCTTCATGTTCATCAGGCAGCCTTGCAGCCTCAGGGATTTATCTTATGTATCAGCAATATCATCAGTACTCTGACTTGCTACCAGGCAACTTAGGCTTCAGCAAGACTCTTAACAATAGACATCACTTCTAATGTACTAAAGTTAGGTGAACAGCTGTGATTTTAGACAGAAGCAATGCTACTTTACAGATCCTGGTGTTATTTATGGTATTTTGTCTACAGTTCACACAGAAATCACTGGCATGGTAATTAGTATTACATCTCCACTGAGACACATCTTTTAGGATCCGATCCTAATGACAGGTGCATGCTAATGTTTATGTACAGTGAACCAGGTCTCAGAGCCACATTTTTCCATGCATTTGAAGCTCTTATCTAACAAATTGGAGAGGGGGAGCAGTATAGTATCATTTTCACCGTCCTTTTCAGAAAACAAGTATTTCTTCTTTACCACCAAGTAAAGTCTTTACTGTCTATGAATAAATTATTGAATTTTGAGAGACAGTATATGTATTTCAAGATAATCCCTATCCCCACCAGGATCACAGGTGCAATATCACTCATCAGTCTTCTGACAGAGGATTATATACATGCTTCCCCGGGGACATTGGGCACAGCATGACACAGCTCTTCTCCAAACTGAGAAATACCAGGTAGGTAAATATTAAAATCATACGCTGATGTAACTGGAGCAAAAGTTGAGGCCATTATGCACCACAGGAAATGTAACTAACATTAAAAATGACCTGCTTCTTCCATGCAAGGCACAGTGAAGGGATGATTGCAGAAAGAAATCACTAATAATTTGCCTGCCAAGTAAGGAAAGGGTGGTACAAGGGGAAAATAAACACATGTATGTTGATGAGGAGAGGAAAACAGTAACATTTTCAAATCATATTATATCAAAGAAGTAACATATTTCATGGTCTCATACAAATCTTCCAACTAGTAGGGCAGAAATATAGCACGTATACTAAGAGAAGAGATGGAGGTAAGTTTCAAACTTGTGTAGAAGCTTTGGATGAATCACACTATTAAAAAATTGTATACACGCAAACCACATTTTTGTCCACAGTCATGTACCATTTGTATTACATCAAAAGACCACTTAAAAATGACTCTACATTTTTCTATTTGTTGAAATTGTAATAATCTTACATTCTCTTTCTCACCTCAAAGGCTTCTTAAATAATCCAGAGGGTAAATCTGTTTACAATTTATCCTGGAAAATGGTATTCTATGAGATAGCTCTCTTTCAGAGTAGCACAATTTCACTGCAAAGCATAAGCTTTTGGTCCACAATATCAACCATCATTTCACTCCTGGAAGGTCCATATCACAGTTATCTCTTCTTGGCACAAGATGCAGCTGACACATTAACTGGTTGTACAATGACCATAGCTGGGTCAACATCTACAACAGGTTTTAAGCTTTATCCACATAAGAGTAGTCAACATTAGGTGTTAAAGTGCAAATTTCTGGAGAGGTTGGGTCAACTGTTTATCTTATTCCAAAGCAAAGACCACCAACATTCTATCACATTTTTCTTCATGTTGGCAAAATCTTTTCAATTTGAATTTAACTAAAATTAGAGTAATAAGATGCCCAAACCACAAGAAAGGGATAAAACAAATGTGGAAAATGGGGCATTCTACAGAAAAAAATGACACAATCTTCTCAAGTCAAATACTTTCATAAAAGTAACTACTGATAATTAAAAGTTACTTGAGATGAATGTATGTGACTTGTGATCTTAGATTGGATCTTAGTTCACACCCATCTGTTACAAGAAGATATCTGTGACACAGAAGGCAGAATAAGACTATTAAGATTATTTTCATAGCTGAAGTCCATGCTTTACTCAGGTTTCCTGTTTCTCCCTCATGTCCTTATTGGGCTCCAAGGTCCTTCCGGGGCCTCACACAACATTTAGCTTCTTTTCTTCTCAGGTTTCTCTAGACTGCCAGCTTCTCTGACTTTTCTTGCTTTTGATGACCTTGGCGGCTTTGAGAAGTACTGGGCAATGCTGTACCTTGTGGAAGAGCCCTCATGTTTTAGGAGGGTCATGAATTTGGGGGAGGAAGTTCACAAAAGTAAAATGCTGCTCTTCTCACATACCAGGAGTACTAGATGTTTATTGCTGTTGATCTTAACACAATCATCTGGCCAGGGATATCGATTAGATTTCTCCACTGTACAGATACTTGTTTCCTTTCATATAGGATGGTTTCCAGAAGGAAGGTGTTATGTGTACTAAGCGCTGCTCAAATTGGAAGGAAATGGAATCATGCTTCCCATCCTTAACGGAGCATTTACGACAATTATTTAGAATTCTTTTTGCAGAAATTTGCCTATTCCTATTTATTTATTTATTTATTTATTTAAGTATCTGAATGGACTCATATGTTTATCTCATACTTTGAGTTATATTTCAATTGTTTCTTTTATTTTGGTGCTTATATTGTTTTGGTTTTAGTCCCTGGAAGCTCTCTCCTACATCTTATTTCCATCATTGTGCTGTTTTATCTGCAACTCCACGATGATGCAGGCTTACCTCTTAATTTTATAAAAATTTTAGAGGGAGCAATATAATCATCTCCTTAGAATTCATGCTCTGCAGTTACTGATTTATTTTAAGACTCCCTAACTTCAGAGAAATAAGATTTGACTTCTTTGCTGTTCTAAATTGACATAAAATGGTAAGAGTTCCATTGCCGTCTGTATTCTAATCAAATACAGTGCTTATCTGCTAGAGGTCTGACAAGTGTGGTAATGGAATGCTTGCTATGCGCCAGTCTACAATTGATAATTCAAGTGTGTTCAAGAACACTATTTTGGGAATAAATATTCTCATATGTACAAGCCACTATATGTTCACAAAGCAAGTCAGCAAAGGAAAGAAACACAATTTTGGGAGACAACTTTGACCACCTCTCTGAACATGGGTTTGCTTTTCAATAAAACTGTGACTCACAGCCACCTGACAAATCTACTGCAAGGAATAAGTGAGATCATTTGACAGCATGTTATGTCTAACACACAGAAATGCTCAATTGTGCATTTATTTTTCTTCCGCTGAGGGCCAGTTCCTTGGGCCTCTGTGACTTGGGTGATCACACGAATCCTGTTCTCAGTTTCATATATTGCTGTGGTGTGCTAAAGTTTTAAATAATTTTTTGAAAGCAGAGTCCATTTTTTTTCATTTTGTACTGGACCTTGTAAATTATGCCCTGGGTTCACTCAACTAAATTATAATTCCTTTGACGTCTGGAATGTCGCAGATGACTTTCTACTCCTGATATGGTCTTCAATGCTTACTTCAGTTTCCAGCATGTGGAAGGGATAACTCAGATTTATTGATAATGACAGCAGTGGTTCCATTAAGACAGTGACACAGGGTATCTGTCCTTCGGCCACACAGACCTACCTGAGAACCACGTGCCATTATTTCATGCCTCAGCATGCAAGTCTTTAATTATCAGTAAAAAGAAGTTAAATGAATGTAATCTATTTCAATCACAGTGCTGTTATGCATTTAAAAAAGTAATTCCATGATTATTGATAGGTCTAAAAGACGTTTTTCTGTTTGCATTTACCAGAGACTCAGAATTTGGGGTGAAGAAAACATATTGAAAATAAAAATATCAACACAGATGCTACATTTTAGAATACTACTCTCTGAATGGGTTACCCTGGGGGTAAGGGGGTGGGCGTGGGGCTAATGGTGACCCCAGAGGCACCGGAACGTTTTACACTACTTTAAGGCTTTGCATTATATTATGGCTATAAATGACAATGCCTCAGATCAACTATCTCAGGAACTTAAACTGGGGGACCAGAGCCACTTTCTAAATAGCAAGGGCCAGTGTTGAAACCAGCGTCCATGTAGGAAAAGCAGTGGTGATGGTATCTAAGCATCTCTGTTGTAAGGAGTCTGGGAGAGATGCGAGTGTGTGTGTGTTTGCATGTGTGTGCTGTGCATAAAATGCATTTACATGTTTCCAGGTATGTAAATATACACATATTTAAAATTTTTAATTTACCACAACATATTTTTATTGGGTTTTTTTGTGTGTTTTTGGTACAGGGGATGGAACTCGGGTCCTTGCGCTTGCATAGCAGGTGGCGAAACCACTGAGCTAAATCCCCGGCCCCACAACATATTTTTAAAATCAGGTACAGTGCCTCTCTTGGTTGTGCAATAAAACAATTAAATCAGCATTCCTTACCATCTGCTGGGTGTAAATCACTATTTGCTCTACGAAGAGGAGCGAGTTCTGAGCCTGGCACATAAAATCTTTACCAGAATGCATTTCCGCTCTTGGCATCGGGGCTCAATGACAGACTGTGCCTGCTGATCCTGTACCAAAGGACTTGACTCCAGTTGACTGATTCTTTTTAAGGGTAACAAACTAACCTTCTTTGGTAGGACAGCAAAAATACAATTGCCTGACATCTCAGAAGGCAGCTACTCCTGTGATGTAGATGAAAAGGAGCAGTAGCGCACGTATTTGCATCAACAAACTGCCCAAAGCAATGCTGCCTCACACCTTTGCATATCCCTGCAGGCATAGTCTGCTCCACCTTAGAATGCGAGCAAGTTGATTTACATATTAATGAGAAACAACTGGAGCTAAGCAATTAGGCAGGTGAAGCTCGGGTTTGGGGAACAAAGATTTTAACTATGGGCAATTGGAAATTCAGAAACAAAACATCAAGGATAAGTGGACTTTGTCTTCATTGTCTCCATTAACCTGGGCTACAATAATGAGAAATTAATTGATTCTTGACAACATTAATGCATCTTTAAGAACTGCATAATTAGAAACAAAGATCCATGGATGTAAGCAGCATCTCACTTTCTTGGATCCAATGTGACTGAATCGCTACTCCCTTCGAGAAATCCCCTCAAGATGCTGAGGCTCTGTCCTACAGGCAGGCGCTGGCAAGGGCGATGTAAACTTCTCTGGGCCCTATTTCCTCTCTTTCTTTATCTGGTTGGGTGAGAGAGAGGGAGACACTGTGTAGACTAAGGAACACAGGGTAGAGAAGCACTGAGTGGGTAATTCTAGCCCCATTTTTATAAGGAACGGTCTGTATAATTTTTATAATTACATTATATTTTTACCAATTCTTTGTCACTTGTCTCTTTCTGGCTTCCAGTTTCTTGTTTTGAAAATGATACAATTAACTCTAAATTCCCTCTGAACTCTCAATTATATGTTTCTAGTGGTAAATTACACGTTGACTTTTGTATTTTAATGACCCAATCAGTAATCACTCTCCTATCATCTACCCAAAATAAAGCCTCTTTTAGCACGATGAACAGTAGTAACTTTAACCAAGCGACCAAATGCAACTACCATGATTCTCATTTATGATATAGATCAATTACCAGCAAAATGTGTTTCCTGCTCCAGCAGCTTCAAGTTCAATGGGGAGCTTTCTCAAAATATAATTTTTCAAGCTCATTCTGACCTACTGAACCAGCAATTTGAGGAGTGAGGCCCAGTGATTAGTATTTTATTATGTTTTTGAGGTGATTCTGATCACACTACAGTCTAAGGTCCACTGGCAGAGATAAATATCCCTTGTTCCACATCTTTAGTGGCCAAAGGAATTGGGCCCTGGGATTGGCTGTGTCCAGCGGGGCCATGGTCCTGGCCATTATTCACGAACACAGGCCGACTCACGGGTTCAAGGTGTGTCTTTGTGCAGATACACAGACCCTCAGCTGCCAATTCTTTTTACTTCATCCCTGCAATGGGATTTACCCCAGGTGGTGCAGTGATTTTAGAAGGGCAGAAAACCAGTGAATAAAAGAACTGGAATATGAAGTCATCAGCCAAATGCACTCCCACTTTTCAAATTGCCAACCAAATTGCAAGAAAACAATAAAGAGTCGGCAGCTGACTTTTTGTAGATTTTATTCCTAAAATATGAGAAGAGATTGGGGCTGGGGTTAAGAGGAAGATAATCAGTCTTTTGCTCCTGTACAACAGCCCTTTTTTGTTTGTAAAACTGATGTCCAAATTCATAAGGATGATTGATGGCAGCACAATTCCTAAGAAACCCATTTCACCCAGAAGTTACCACGCAAATGCAAATTCTCACAAAATCTCCAAGAAACCAGTTTACAGTTAAGATTAAAAACCAGATTTATGAAAGATAACAGGCACATCAACATGCAAACTATGAAAACGTGCAAACAAATCCAGTGGCATGTTTGGAAAACACCCTGAGCCCAGATGTCCAAAACTAGTTAATAGAAAGGAAACGTTCTGCATAAAGGTCACACATTGGACTTTTTCTTCATATGACTATTTAATCAAGATACCTTTTCACCACCTACAACATTACTGAATCATGTTCAGTCCCGGGGACACAATCCCTAGAACTCTGAAAGAGACAGAATTTAAGTAAATAGAAAACATCTTGAATTGCATCTGGCTTTTCTACAAAACTGTTTTTCTTTATAACCAAACTGCTCTTCAACATGATAATGATGAATAGCTCAAAATATTACGATATATTCATATAACAGCTTAAAACAGGAGAAGTTGTTTTGCTCAGTGCAGAAGACAGCAGCGGTGGGAATTAACCCCCAGACTCCCAGCCCGGATGCACTCCATGGTCATCAGCTCCTGAAAATGTGTGGAGGGAAATTAGATGAAAGACTAAGGCCAAGGCTCCGAGGGGCTGCTGGGCAAGGAGAAGCATTATTCACACGGAAGCTCTTCATATTCCGAGGGCTGAGAGAGCTCAGCCAAACTGATTCACACGGTTTCATTAGCAGAAATGGCAAAATGAAAATCTCTAGGTGACTGTATCAAAAGGTTAATAGCTTTGTTGAAAAGGGGTGATCAGGAGTGTCCATTTACAGAAATTATTCAACTGATGTCAAGTAACTTTAGAACCCCCCTAAAATTCTTAGACATAACGAATTACATGTTTATATGAAAAATGATGTATTTGGCATCTGAAAAATTTTTCAATTACTCTTATGCATTAAAATGTTCTTCTACATTACAGAAAAAAAAGAATAATTCTTTTCAATTTAGTTGTTAGACTTCAATAAGAACTAACTACTCAAAACAAGGTTAGAATAAAATTGCTTGTCTATCCATATGACAAATCACGTTAATTTGGAAACTCACTGTCATTCAGCAAATAGACTAAAGAAGGACACCATTTATTTCCTGAATATCTCTGAACACATCAACCTCTATTATGCTTCAGAATCTATTCAGTGTTTTATGTAACATTTCTGGAACCTGGTGTGCTTGGAACTATCTTTAGGTACCTGATTACTTGTTCTACCCAGGATCTCCAGCCCTTGCCTTGTAGTCAGAACAGCACAATCTCTCTTCACTGCACAGTGAAGTTGACACAACCACCCATTCGGGAGAACAAGTAAAGCTCACTATTGTGAAATAATATAAGGAAACATACACTGCATTAAATCAAAAACATTCTATTTTGGATCTATGGAAAATGATTCAAGAAATTCATTTTCCAAATAAAAAATTATAAATGATATGTTTTATTTAATAAATGGCACAGCAATGCATTCAGGCCAACTCACTGCTTGGCTTTTACCAGTTAGAAGATGATGGTCTTCACTTTGCTAGGACAAGCTCTATTTTCAGCGATGTGTTCATGTCTTTGGTGCCACTGCCACTGAGTATGATGACACCAGAAAAGATAATCGATAACAATTAACAAAAACTGCCAACTTCCTAGGTGGTTTCACTTCAATTTGCACCACTAAGTTCGAAACAACCAGAATATCTGCTCAAAGGGATAGTATGTAAATGGCAATTGAGTTTCCAGATGAATTGGCCACATCCTATTTAAACCATCATACGACTACATTGAAATACTCACAGTGCAGCCCCAAATGCATGCATTTGGATGGCAATGCCATGCTTTAGAACTTTCAAGTTCAATTTAAGCACATTTACCTAAATCTATGTACAAAGCACACTTCTGAAGGGGGGGTGTCACCTTTTCTAACTGATTCCAGAGAAAATGTATGCTTTGATTTCCAACCGGAAGGGGCAGGAGCTCTTGCGTCCCAGGAGGCCTGTGGGTCCTGAGGCTTGGCATTTCCTGCTGGTACCTTCCCACCTGGGGCAGCTGGCACCGATGCTTGCAGCTTGCTCAGCCCTTCTGGAGCCTCAGGTGTCCAACAGTGTCAGAGGCAGTGCTGTGTTGGCATCAGCTGAAAATGGCTTTGGGAACAATGATTAAACTTTGAGGAATTTTGAGAGTGAGTGGTAAATACAGTTGTTACTAAAAAAAATATAAACATAATGAAACAAATTATTGTAATAAAAGCAGGATAATTTATTCAAACTCATCATTTCCTATTATTTTTATTACATTTTACTATTACTCTCCATGATATTTATGCATTTTGGGTGATGGAAATACTGCACAACAGTGTGTTATTATACACCATTTAATGATGTGTATTCATTGATTTCAGCTTTTTTTTGTTGTTACTGGGGATCGAACTCAGGTCCTTGTGCTTGCGCAGCAGGCAGCGAAACCACTGAGCTAAATCCCCAGCCCTGATTTCAATGTTTCAACTCCATGGTCAGTAATGTTGCACTGGCAGCTGGAATTTGGCCAGAGCAAGGGTATTTACACCAGGGTAAATGGCAGGGACTACTCATTAGCGCTGTTCCTTCTGGTAAACTACCTTCTCTAGCCAGCGTCTGGCTCAAACGTATCACTTATACCTAACAGGGAACAAGTCACTTCATCACAGTCGGATAGAACATTCAATATTTTTATGTAGATAAAACTGAGACCAAGTGAACACCAGGAAATACTGACAGGAAAAGAAAATGTCACAAGAATTCAGCTTAATAGCTGTGATGATGCAGGAAGTAATTGAGGAAGAGAGAATGAAAATGGTTAGGGTCCGTTACATGTACTTAAAATGATTAAAGACTTTTCTTTTTCTGTCTATTCTTTGAATATTGTCCAAGTAATTATCCCCAAAGTCAGGATCCCAGCCTTGAAGTGGCAGAAAGAAAACAAACAGGCATTAAAAAAAAAAAATCTGTGGCTATTGTCATCGTACCTTGGCTGCCTGCCAAGAATTTAGACCTTATGGATCCTAGTGTCCTGATCTACTAAATAGCAATTAGTGGATAAAACTGTTAGGCATTTTCAACGATGTAATGGAGGCTCTTAATGCTGACTGAACATGAAAATCACCTAGGAACTATGAAATGATGAAATTCACCTAAGAACTATGAAAAAATACTGACACTCAGGGTCACAATGATAAGGATCTCAATTTAAATGATCTGGGGAGTGTGGGTATCCGTATTAGCAATCTCCTTGGATAATTTTATCATGTTGTACATGTTGAGAGCTACTATTAGCCATGATCATTGCTTCAGTCCATAAGGCAGTCTAAACAATCATGGATGGGCAACAGGGTTGAGACACACAGGAAAGGATGTGTTCTGAAGTCAGACCTTCCTTCGCTGTACTCACTCACTCAACCCTACAACAAAGATGAAGCCACGTAAGATTTTTAGTGCACTACAGAAGGTCTCTTAAAAGTCTGTGGATTCTGAGACCCATTTACTAAAGTGTGAGAGGCCAAAATTTGTTCTCAGCTTATTTAAAACAAGTTTCATTGCTCTTGTGTGACTTGCTGCACACAATTTAGTTAAAGCCTTAAATGCATCACTCTTTGCCCCAGGTTTTGCTGCTACCACACAAGTTGGAACCATGGCTGTGACCAAGTGGACCACCGAGGGGTTCCCTATGTTGCCCTCCTACTGCCACCATGGCCAGGCTCCAGTCTAGACTCCTCCATCTGCCAAGACTCTGGAAATCACACAGCGCATCTGCTCATTCATCTGCCCCAAGCCCTCCCTTGACTGCTTCCTGCTACCCTTGGAGACAAGCGCAAAGTCCTCCTTGCTCAGGCCTTTTGGACCTAGTTCTTGGCTTCCTCTCTGTTTTAACTCATATGTTTCTTCTCATCCCTCAATCCAGTCCAGCTTCTCTGACCTTTCAGTATTTCTTGAACACATCAAGCAAACTTGCTTCCTATGTTCTTTGATACCTTTTCGGTTTCCTACTTAGAACATTCGTCTGTTCCAAAAGACTTGGCTCTTTCTGGCTTCCTTTGGGTACTTGGTCACGGTCACCTTCTCAGAGACCCGACCACTCCACTAACTGTTGTCATTCTTCATCCACAGGTCCAGTCTTATCTTCCCTTACAATAATTAATACATCAATTATACCTGTGTATTTATTTTATATTTTATCTTTTCTTTATGGAACTTGAGCTAGATGGCTTTGTGTACCAGACTCTAAAGAGGGATAGGGATAGAATGGGAACTCAATAAATACTCCTTGTTTCAATATGTCAATATGGAGTCAAGGTGAGCTGCCTCTGAGTCCTGTGAGTTCCAGAAAATTCTAGAATTATTTGGCTTCATTGGTTAAAACAGCCAGACCAATTAGCTTCACAACAGATGGTAAACCTAAGCCAAGCAGCCATCTTGCTTATTCCGGCATCTGTCAGAGGGTGAGTTAGGCAAGAATGTGCATAGATCAGCTAAATTCCAGCTGATTATAGGAGACACACCTTAAGCCCTAGTGCTTCCATTATTTGTATTTTCATGAAATCTGAAGGAGTCTGCCTTTCAATATAGATAAGCCCAAGAGGCAGGGATTAAATCAATTCTAACTCTGCTGTGTTATTGATCTGAAGGAAAATGCCATCCTATCCTATACAGTACTGTATGTGATTTGAAAATTTCACAGCAACATACCACTGGTTCTAACGTGACAATTTTCTTCTTAATAAGCTTATAGTTTGTAAATCAAACCATATTACAAAGTGTTCAATATAGCAAATGTAATAAATATAAGCATCTGATAGAATACATAAAAAAGAAAACAATATTTTCCTTCCACAATACTGATTTTTGATGAGAACTGTCAAAATAGATGCCAATTATTATTATTATTATATCAATATTACAAATTAATAATTAAGCTAATGTTTCTTTCCTAGAAATTCTAGGCCAAGTAACCATTAGAAATATCCAGGCAAGCATTTGATTATTTTGGTGCCCATGATGTCAGAGATGGTTAAAATATGTGCATGATTTCACCAATTTTGTTGGTGTCATGTAGACTCAGCCAGGTTCAAATGAAATTTGCTTTTATTGAAGTAAGAGGGCTCTTGTTCACACTATAGGAAATTAAACGATCTGTTCTTGTCAAACAAAAAGTCATTTTAAGGAAAAAGTATTCTCCTGACTTTTACTCTTTCAAGAAACAGGCAATCCTTTGACAGAAAAAATGTTATTGCCAGAGGATATGTATTCCTCTTTTATATTTTGCTAGATTTCTATTTTCTTGGTGCATAAGGAACAGACGGAAATAAAGCTGATCCAATGAAACAATCTCTTTTACATCCCAGCAATAAGGAAAACTAAAGTTCTATGAAATAATCTAACCAAATTTACTACATATATGTGTATGTAATTTGGAAATTTTATAGGAAGTGTAAAAATCAGGAGAAATCCTGTGAATTATTAAAATAATATTTACCTTTCCATTTCATTTCAGACAACCTTACAGTTGTTATTTATATTATTCTTAACTTCTCATTTTCTCCTAAATATGAATGCAAAAAGCTACACCACTTGTTCCAAAATGATGTTTAGCTTTCCTAGAGTTTTTACACTCTGAATAAATTCTACTCACTAGGGCTGGCCCTAATTATACCATGTATAAAAGGGAAATCTGAACCCTCTCAGACGGCCAGATGGTAAAATAACCTTTACCAGCGTACTACAGGCCTATGCTCATCTCTCAAGACTTTATTGGATTTTAAAACATAATTATTTTATACTAAAGTTATTTGCTTCCACACCAAACAATGGTGCTGATTAATAGTATGTGGTTATCAGCAAAGTAGAGCAATATTGGAAGCAATTAATTTGACTCCCACTAGTTACAGAGCTCACCCTGGATCTCACCCAGAGTGCCACATTTATGACAACGAAAAACAATGGCAGCCGATCAAACGGACACAACTGTTTCTCACACCAGCGTTCTTCAATCCTGACACCAGGGACTAAGCAATCTGGGACACATTTCACATAGGGAAAGCCAATAGCACTCTACTTGGCTGTTTGTGTGAAATAGCAAGCTTTCTTTTTACCGGAAGGGTTACATCCAGTAATTAAGAAACAGATTAATGATACCAAAAACAATATCTCAATTGGACCCCTGTTGCTAGTTCTCCTAGGCAACTGACAAAAGCAAACACTAGAATCTATGAAAAGCTGAGCACCCGGAGAAAGAGGAGAAAGGGGAGACAGTGCAGCATTTGCGAACCCGGGTCTTCCAGGGAGCTGCGTCCAGCACCCGGCACGCCAGCAACTCCCCAGTCAGCGGCACCCCTTGGCCAGCTGACTGGGGGGGCAGGTGTGAGAGAAGAGTCCACAGTCTTCACACAGTGCAGGTAACGCACCTTTTCTAAGCTTTACAAAAACTTACACAGTCACGAACAGAGTTCTGGGATCTGATTATCATATCTCATGCAGGTGGGAGCCCCAATCATACAAACAACGGAGTGAGGACATAAAACCCAGGCCTTAGGGCTCATGCTTTATCTTATTTCTATATCTTTAACATTTCTTGGGCAGACATTTGACAAATATAATTGCTGTTCACCTCTGTATACTACCACTAAACGCACAAGTGTGCTCATGTGCATGTGCGCACGCGCATGTGTGTGTATCTAGGCATAAATAGGCTATAATGCAATTATTAGCTCAAAATCATGGAATTAGTTAAAAACCTCGAGATATTTAAGATAAATTGTTAAATATTAAAAGATACATACCTTTTTCTTGTGTTTATTTTCTTTTTTTGTACCTGCGCTGCATAGTGAGGTCTATTTATCCATTACTCATATTCATTAGCGTATAAGGTGTCTGGCATAGACACTGATTTGGAAACAAGGGCTTCTGATTAAAAAAATCACAGCTGAGTTAACACTGATAAAGTCCTAGGTTTCAAATACATTAAATGGCTTGAAATAAATTATTGCCTAAAACTTTTTAAAAATTTGAAACACTGAGGGCTGCACATTAATATATTCTCTGTCCTTTATAAATTTCACTGTGTTTTCTTTGTACGTGTGTTCTAGAGCTTCATTTGGGATTTGTATAAGTGAACAGCTGATGTGGACAAGCGCCCCAGGATTCATGGGGGGAAGCCAGTGGCTGAGTCTCCACTGTACTGTGTGGAGTCTTCAGCCAGCACTGTGAACATCCTGATCCTAAGTGCAGGAGAAAGATGAAATTTATGCACAAGGAAATACAATTTCACTAGAGAAGCAAAACCTGCCAGAAGCTTTGGATGAAATAAGAATAAAAAGTTAGATAAAGAAGAAAGATGACAGAAAGAGATTTCAGATAATTAGTCTAAGACATGAAAAGAATCTATGGAAAAAAAATCAATAATACATGGTGGTGGGGAGCAAAGAACAGAGAGTAAACGTCTTCCTTTCTATTCAGCAGAGGATTTAACCAAATACAAGTTCTGTGCCCTCTGATACTGTTGCAAGGGGATAGATTTAAAAGCTAACATGCTTCTTTGTACCTTGTGGTCAACACGCATGCATAGCACACACACACACACACAAGCGCACACACTAATACACACACACCAGTCTTCTTGCTTTTCTCCTACTTTTGGAGGTGTTCATTTGCTTTCTGTGACTCTCTCCCTTCACCCGTCTGTTACACAGCATTGCTGCTCAAGCCGTGCCCCATTAGCACCTACTGGCTCCCTTTTCTGTAGACTCTTATAACTTCCTCCTCTCTCACCATCATTTGATATATGCTGACTCTCACAACCTTATTCAGAGTTTTAGTGTCCTTGGTTTTGGACCCTTTATTTCTTTTTTAAAAATTCATTACGTTTATTGGTACATTTTAGGTATACAATACAGTAACATTCATCATTGGGAATTTGTACCTTTACATGATAGATCTTGGTTCTTATTTTTCCCCATTCCCCAGCTCTCCCTTCAACCCCTCCACCCCTTCCTATTTACAAAGACTTTATTTCTGTTTTTTCCTTTTCTCATATTTATTCCTTTCCCTTCTTTCCTCCTTCATCCCTGCCAGTTCCCCTTCCCCTTTGGACCTTTTCTTCCTATCAAAATGTATAATAGATAATGTGAAATAAGAAGAAAAGGCCCTGTATTTCTTTTTTACTGGATACTTCCAGTTTAACACTCCATAGGAATTACATGGTCCACAATACTAAAATTGCATGTATTCTACCTTGAAAAACCTTTTTTTTTTTTTGGTTCTGGGGATCGAACTCGGGACCTTGTGCTTGCAAGGCAGGTGAGGAACCACTGAGCTAAACACCCAGCCCCCTTTTTTTGCTATCTTCATTAACATCACATTGCTCAAGCCAAAGAATCTGGAAACTGGCACAATTGTCTTTGTCTCAATCTTGTCACCTTACATGCAAGGTTGGAAACAATATAAAGCAGCGGTCAAGGGTAACCCAATTTCTGGTTCCCTTTCTGTCTCTCTTAGACAGAAGCTATCTTTCTCTCAATAAATTTTCCTACTCTTAAAAAAAATAAACTTAGCGGTCAAGTGCTTAGTTCAAAGCCTGACTGTACTGCTTGCTAGCTGAGGAACCTCCAGCAGGTCCCTTGTGTCTGTTTCATAAGGTCAAGGTGATTAACTGGATAATATATGTTCTGTGCCCCCAGCACTGCCTGGCACTTAGGAAGCACTTGGTAATTTATGATTGCTCCCCTGCATGCCTTCATACGTACTGGTTTCTCTACTTGGAACCAGAGTTCTCTACTTGGTTCCAGGGTTTTATTATAATCTAGATGGCAGGCTGATCTCCTCAAGCAGAAGCATCTGGAATGCTGTCTTTGCTGATAGGTGGACTTCTGGTTGTAACAAGTGTCTTATGAATTATAAGAAAAAAATCTCCTCTATTTTAGGAGTCAGGTGACTTGACTGTTGCTTCAACTTTTGGTAAATTGGTGAAGAGGAAAGTGAACGCAGCTCATCTGGCATGGAGGTGACAGGTCTCACACCACCCACTGTATCAGGTCCCTTTGCAGTGATTCCCAGGGCTGGGCACAGCTGGTGAGTTCTCCTTATAAAGATTCTTTAGTGGGCAGGACAAATTCTTATTTTCAACAGCTAAGAGAGCTCCCTCCTCAGAGATGGTAAGTCTTCAGTATGTACTGAGGCAAACAAAGAAGGAAGGAAATAAAGGAGGGAGAAGGAGAGCAGAAAGATTGGAGAAAAGACACAAAAAATGATAGATGTGCATAGATATGGAAAGATGTTTCTGACTGTACTTAGCAAACAGTTAATATAGCAATAAAGTTACCCAGTAAGAGTGTGGAAATATTGATTGTTACTATGAGATAAAAATTCAAAGCAGGCACACTATACTTTCTCAAAATTTAAAGAAGTAAATACGAAGAAATAAGGAATAAGGAAATATCTACTTTCATAGACAGCCATTACAACTTAGAAATGTCAAAGGGAGATTTCAAGTAAATAAGCCAATTTTTAAAAGGGGTAGAGGGCTGTATCTGTAAATATAATTTAAAAAGTAATATGAAAAACAGAAATAGTGATGAATAATTCAAGACTGTATTTTTTTCTAAGCACTTAACAGCTTCCCAAATGGAAGGAAACATGAGCCAATGGATTGAACTCATGATAAATATTAGGAAAATAAATTATAAAACACCTGAAAGAAAACAAGTATCCATATTCTTTTCATTTACTGGGAAACTTAGGACAAACAGTGACTAATTTAAACCAGTGTGGTGGAAATTCTGGCCCCGGGTGAGGAGGGGACCATATCTACCAATATCATGTGAAGCTGATTTCAAGACTGTTCAGAGTGGGGTAGAAAAGGGTGACTTCGCATAGTGGTGTTGGCTCATAAGGGTCCCCAGTGTAACTGTGGGAATGTCTTGCCACCCAGCCCAGCCTCGAGGCTGGGGACCCTAGGTTGGGATTAGTGGATTTATAAGCAGAGGAAGAGAGAGCTGGGTTTCCAGCTCCTCTTCCACCAGGTGATGCCTCGCACCATGCCATGAACCAGCACAAAGACTCTCTCACCAGTTGCCTCTTCTTGACCCTGGATTTTTCTGAACCATGAGAAATAAATTCCCTTCCTTTATAAACTGTCCATTCTATGGTTTTTCATAGCAACATGAAATGGCCTAAGATAGCGCCTTGGTTACTTTTAGTCTAGGTCTTTTGCACAAGATGCTAAATCTTCTGCCTGCTGGGTCTGGGGTAAGAAGAAAATAATAATGTAAGAGAGAATACCATATTTAATCAACACCTTGTAAAATTATTACTTTGGGGTGCATATTTAGTTTTTCCATGGAGCTTATTATTGACTGCCATCTTTTTTCTTAGATTAAATCTGGATAGATTTTGGGTATATTCTAGCAATTACTCCAAGTTCACTATATTGAAGGATAATAAGGTCGCTAAAAATTTATTCTCAGATTTCCAGTCAAATATTTCACTTTTATATACTGAAAACAAGATTGGGATTTCATGATGAAGTAAATAATATTTAGTTGTGCTATCAAGTTATGGCTTGTGTCTAGATGTCCCTCCCCAAGCCTCATACAGACAAAGTGGTGACTTTTTCAAAGGTGACTGAATCTAGAGTGTGTGACTGATTCATGGTGCAATGCTAGGGTTGAAGATACTAGGATAAGGGTGCATGATTGCTAAAATAGTCCGATGATGGGTTTGGCACAACCCTAATCCAGTAACCTAGATAGAGTATAAAAGTGGCAGAAAAAAAGCTGTTAAGGTCTCCTGCTTGCTTTGCTACTTTTTGCTTGCCATGGACTGTTCCTCCTTTATGATGCCCCTCTGCTGTGTGCCACTCTGCCTTGGAGCCAGCCAATTATGGACTGAAACCTCTACAAACTGTGAGTCGAAATAAACTTTTCTTCCTTTAACCTTGGGTGTTGATTATTTTATCTTAACAACATAAAAAGTAACTAAGACAGAATTATTTTCCCCCTTGGTTCCCTGGAAGATCAGAGAATCTAAGTATATTCATTTATATGATTTTATTTTTATAAGATTCAGATTAATCTATTTCCATTTAATAATTATATCTAGTTTTCCCAGTAGATTTCTCAAATACACTTTGTAAGCAGAGAGATGAACAATGTTTTATAAGTCAAAATGTTTTAAGAGTGAGAGGAAGGGTCTTTCAAAACTTTAAAAGAAAGCAAGATTCACACAAATACCGATTAAGCCAAGATATATTTAACCTTCTAAAACACTGAATAAATTCATGTAGCAAAATGAGGAGAGAGATAAAGTAGTCTTCTCTGAGAGTTGCAAGGAGATCTTGTAGAGAAAAGACTATTCCAGATAGATAGGAAAAGAAAAATAAGAATTTTCCAAGGAAAGAGAAGGGAAGGCATTCTAGGTAAAAGTAACAGCATTTTCAAACAGAAAGTTGGGAGAAATGTGGTCACCTTTGGTTGGATGTCACATATATTGGTAGACAGGCAGAAAGTGATGTTGGAATCAAATGCTATAGTGTCTCATGGGTCATGTCATAGAGGCAAGAATTGCCATTAGTGGACAGGGAGGGAGGCATAGGAATGTATATGGGAGGAGAATGATGTCACCAGATTTGTCATTAGATTTGACACCCTAGTCTCTGAAAAAGCACATATATGTGCATTTTCATTTTAGCAGTTTGCAGTACTGTCTCTGATGTTGCCACACACTGACAATGATCTTAAAAACATGAGGGTAGTGAATGCTGGGGACCTTTTCGGCCATGCAGAAAGGCTTACTGTTATTTTCCTCTTAAATCAAGTCAGGCTGCAATTTTCTGATTTTTGGCATAAAATGACATCCAAAGATAAGAAGAAGAGAAATATGGTAAGGAATTAATTACAAATAATACTTAGAGAGAGAGAGTAATTTCATGTGTTTGAAGTAACTCACATTGGTGTTTTGAAATCAAATGAATGGTGGAAGAACTAAGGCAGTATTGAGAGATCCAAGAATAATCATGAAATTCCAGGAAGCCACTGCATCATTTAATGTCATGTGAACTCTGGCAATTAGCTAAATATTTCTGGAACCAATTAATGCGTAAACACCCATTGAAACATATTATATCCCAAATATTATGCTAGAATAACATGGAGGTTACTTCTATGAATGTTATGTGGACAGAAATAGAAAGAATAATTTTCCTCTTGTCTCAGAGATAATATGTTTGACCATTAAGTCTTGAGTCTGGGGCCTCAGAGTTAGATCCAAAGGGTTATTTTTGGCAGAGCAATTCTAGCTAGCACTTTCTTACCTAAGATGATCATCCTACAGTGTGAATAAGCCAGCTCCCTCAGACCAGTGGTTTTTGTCCAATCCTTTGTAAGAACTGGTATGCAACTGTAATCAAAGGGTGGATGAGTATGAGTGTGTGGCATAAAAAGGTTCAATGTGGGGTGCACTTGTGGAGTCTAATCTGTGCGTGGATAAAATAAGTGACTGAATAGAAAATGGCCCAGAGGGCCAGGGTTTAGCTCAGTGGTTTCGCTGCCTGCTGTGCAAGCGCAAGGACCCGAGTTTGGTCCCCGGTACCAAAAACAAAACAAAACAAAACAAAAAAGAACAAAAAGAAAGAAAATGGCCCAGAGGAGTCTGTAAAAAAAGGCTATGAAGATAAACGTGGGCTTTGAACTGGGCTGCTATCTCAGAAAATGTCTCAGAGCATTTGTTTCTTATGAAGTTCCTCTCTAAATCCTTAAAATTATACAGTATGAAAGTGCTCCCAATTTTCATCAAAAGCTTCATTTTCTGTTATCCATTGAAGTAATGATCCTTATAAAGGCAGATGAGCTAATCGTGGAGTATTTAAACATAAGCCAATGTTATAAATGCTAGATTGCAAAGCCTTTAGATTCCCTTCTAAAAACCTTCAAACATGACTCACTGCCATCAACAAATACACATTCACACACATGCACTGATATCCCCAGGAAATACATTTTGGATTTTACCATAGATTTAAAAAATAGATGTAAATCACAACCAAGTCAGATTTGGAATCAATCAATAGAAAAGTTCCTCTAATTCTTCACTTGGAGCCATTATGCAATTTAAAAAATCTTTGGCATTAATATAAATGTAAAATGTTTTGGATAGTAGCAGGAAGGCAATAGATACCATTTGATTAGAACAAATGAGTACAATTTATACATAATTTCATTCTGTGAAATACCACACATATTTCAACTCTTTTTCCACAGCCACAAATAAAACTTTTTTGATTTTGAAAGGAACAAATTTCAAGCTAGCAAAAACTGTGGTGTTTCTCTGTAGTCCAAATTAACTATAATATTATAGCTGTCTAAGCTGAGAAAATATTATCAGTTGTTTGGGTGAATGTTTATGTCTATATTGATATGCATATCTGCATTAAAAATACTCCTAGAAACAACTAAATATAATTTGATAAAAATGTATCTAGTTCCTCAGGTAAAGGTTCTGCTCTCCAACAAAGTAAAATCTTGACTTAGGTATCTTATTAGGAAAAGAAATCTTTTAGCATTTAGCATTTTCACTATTTTGGAATCCGTCCTGGATCTATTTCTTTTGTTATATACAAATATTTTGCTCTTGACCAATACTCTCAAACAACAGAACAGTTCTCTAGCCTGTGTTTTGTTAAGTTCCCTTGTGAAGCCACTTTCAAAAGTAACTCCCTTCCAAGATTGTAGTAACTGACTTTTCTCTACTTTTGTTTTCCTTGTCAGTCTCCATTTATTTTAAAAATTGTTATACTACCTACCATGACTACTGCAGGCTCAAAATATTCCCAGTAGGAGACATAGAGTAGAATAGGCACCATTACTAGAAAATTCTCAACCCTCAAGCATGTCTTTTTATCCACAGAAAGACAGTTAGTGGATAATAAAAATAAAAAAGTCATGAATTGAGTGAGTAACCAGCCATATCTCTGCTATGGTCTGAATATTTTTCCACCTTCTCAAATTCATGTGCTGAAGTCCTTATCCCCCACAATGATGGTATTAAGAGACAAGGCCTTTGGGAGGTGATCAGAGAGTGAAAATAACCTTTAGGAACCTGATTAATACCGTTATAAAAGAGGCTTGAGGGAGCTTGTCTGCCCCTTTATCCACGTGAGAATCCAGTGAGAAAATGCCCTCTATAAATTGGATAATGGAACCTCCCCAGATGACAAATCTGTCAGCACCTTCATCTTGGACTTCCTGGCCTCCAGAACTGTGATAAATAAATTTCTGTGGCTTACAAACTCTCAGTCTCCAGTATTTAATTACAGTACTCCAAATGAACTAAGACAGTATGTACATTTTAAATTGTAAAATAAATTGTTTTTATCTCAAAAAATAAATCTAAAGATTGCTTTTTATAATGGATTCTCATAATTTTTCTTAAAAATTCCCAATGATATGCTTAACCTCCAAGTTAACAGTTTTGTACATTGTCATAAATGTTAAGTTGAGCGAATTGCTGGGAGCTGCCACAAACCATGTACATCGGGAAGACCAGACACAGTGAAGATGATGGAACATGCATGTTCAGGGTATAATGTGACTTCAAAGAGGAGGCGACCACCTTGGCTGGGAGTGGTAAGGGTCTGGCAAAAGTTCCAAGGAGAGAGTGGTATAAGCTGGGTTTAGAAGACAAGAGGCGACATTTTTCAGACAAGTCAGGAGACAGTTTCTGAAGCATAAGAAATACTCTGCTTCATATTATGGAGCCACGGAATGACATGCCGAGTGGATTGGAGTGCAGCATTCAGGAGTGGATTGTGTCCTGGCTGGGCTTATTGACCATTAGCCAGAAGACACTTGTATAGTGTCAATTCCTTTATCATTCTACTTTCTTTGTCTAAAGACTCCAATTATTCTTTTCACTTTTGTATCCTATCTCAGTGTAAACTGATTTTTCCTTGTTAAGTTGCATAGTGCATAGCAAGTTAGCCTTAGAGCAATGATTTTAGTGGTGCTTCTATCTGCAATATCCCATTGTTCTTGTCATTTTCTGAAGCAGCTCCGAAAGTCCTCTTTGATGAGTGTCTTTTAGTTGCACTGTTGTGGCTGCCTCACTGCTGTGAACTGCTTCAAAATTTTTACCTTACATGGTCATTTTGATATGGGGGAAGAGCCAGAAGTCCTGTGGTGCTAAATCTGGCGAATAAGGTGGATGAGGACATGCTGTTTGTACGAGGCTGCCTTTCTGCTGGATGGCACCCGGCAGCAGCATTCACCATGCTTTGGATCAAACCTCATAAAGACACTTATGAAAGAGGACTTCCGGAGCTGCTTCAGAAAGTGGCAAGAATGATGGGCTAAGTGTGTGAGTGTGTTTAAACAAGGGCAATTATTTTGAGATGAATTAATGGCAATGCATCCTTTACTGTAATAACTTTTCTTAAATTTAAAGATTCATTGTGTATTTTGATAAGGATTCAACAAACATTTGTTAACACAGGAATGAATGATATTAGTCAGCTGTGGCTTGCTAATGAATATCTCAAGATAATGAGCTTATGAAGAAAGAAGGTTCATTTTGGCTCACAGTTTTGGAGGCTCCAGTCCATACTAATTGGGCCACTGCATATGGCTGGAGGCCATACAGTCCCTCATGGTGGGTGAGTGCAGGAGGCTGTTAATGTCCTCACTGGTATAAAAAAATAGAGAAAGAGGAGGGGGCAGTGTCCCACTATCTCCTTCAATGATCCCAATGGCCTAAAACTTCCCACTTCTTAAGGTTTCCATGAGCTCTTAATAGTACACGCTGATGAACTGTCCCCCCATTAGGGAGACATTTGGGCCTTTTGGGACAGTTAAGATCCAAACCATAGCCAGTGACATTGTGAACACTCACACATTCCAAAAAAATGACTCTTCTGTGTATATTTCCAGTTGTTCGATTATAACACAAAGGTAAATTAGGGAGTTAATATGGAAGAATGCAATTAATTCAGCTTTATATATTGTAAACAGTTCAACTTCTTAGCAAGTGAAAAAATACTTTTGCATATCAACTATGTGCTTATTAAAATTGAGTATGCTTCTGTGAAATAATCTGATCTGTCTTCCATGCCTTTGGAGTAACTACAAATGGTTTTGCATTTCCTATTAGGAATACACACTGAATCAAACTGATACCTGAAATTAAAGAGACTGGAAATGAATTTCCTTAATAAATATTATTCTTCGTTATGGAGGCACTACTGATTCAAGGATTTCTTCAAACATGCAGAAATACATTGTTAGAAAAGGAGTGGAAACAACAGCACATTTAAGAATGTATTATGTATGGCGAAGAAATATTTTTTCAACATTTGACATTGAAAGGACAGAAGGTAGCCTGGGCCGTATTCTTTATTGGCTTGACAATGTCAGAGGAACAGGCCTGTTTCCTGTAACTGAGAGCATAGCATCACGGGAACAAGAGAATTGTGTTTTCTCAAGTACTATCAGAACGACAGGTAGAGCATACAGAAGACATTTATGAGGTATTACTTAAATACAAAACAAATGCATTTTTGCTAGTTTCAAAATATTACTTTGGAGTTATTTTGTAGATTATGGAACTCAAGGTAGAGAAAATGCCCTGGAGAAACAGCTCCACATTATCTCCAACTCTGCATGGATTTCTACCAGGAGGTCAGGATCTGCTCCTGCTCTGACTTCCGAGGACACTGCTGGTGTAGGAGGAGGCAGAGGTGCAGGGTGTGATTCTCCTTCAGCGATTTCCTCACAATCACTAGACAGGCCTGAGCCAGGGTCCCAAACACTGCCAGCCACCAGCTGCAAACACAATGACTGTGAAATTTAGATTTGCAAATACACTTAGTATTCAAATGAATACTAAGGATCGCCCATTCAATTGGCACATTTACTGAACTATGTGTGAGTTCCCTATGGTGTAACTGCTGCTGAAGTTCTATTTTCACATTTTCTTGAAAAGATGCATATATATGAAATTATAGGTACCTTAGAGAATCTTCAGGTATAAGGAAAGCATACTCTAAGTGTCTTTACAAAATAAGAACTTACTCTATTGAAGGGTGCACATGACCTGTATGTGCATTATGGGTTTTTGCAAATTTCTGAGAATCTATAATTATTTCAAAAAAAATGTTTTGAACACCTTGCTCTCAAAAATAGCATAAAATTGGAACTACGTACATTTTTATTATTTTTACTATGTACATTTTTAAAGAGGAAAACTGTACTTGTTTTATCTCATACCTATCGATGCACAATATGTTGACTAGCTCTTCGATAATTCAGCAACTATTTATGTGTGGGTACAGATAATGACATGGCAAGGGGCAAGGGCTGTTATTTTACATAAGAGACCACCAGGCGTTTCTCTCAGAGACGTTGACATGTGAGCAGAACAGAAAGGAAGTATGGGAGGATATTATGTGGATATTGTGGGATGAATCTCTGTGTTTCCATACATCAATAATTTTGAATTAATAATCACCATTATGAATTCTGTTTTTGCTAACAGAGATAGATTATGTATAATGCTTGATGTATAGTCACATGGTTTAGAATTGCAACTATCGAGTACAGCAGGGTAGTTTAAATCCTTACAGCTTATGGTCTAAAAGACATGGATATGTTATTTCATTATTTTTAGCCTGAGTTCCTCACCTGTACAGCAATATCTTATGGAGTTACTTTAAGGAATAAATAAAATAATGTAATTTTAACAAAAAATAAATATAAGTACTTAATGTGGTAGCAATTATTATTTAAAAATAATGAAAAAGGTAAATTAGTACACTATCTCCACTGCTTGGGATAACATTCATTTATTCATTATGAACACCATTAATTGAGCCCTATGTTTAAACACTGCAAGTGATGCAATTACCTAAATTTAAGAAAGATCAATGTATTTCCTGTTGGCATGGGAGACAAATATAACAAGTCATTTATAATCTGATGCAGCAATTGTCAAAGTAAATAAGACAAAGACTCTATTTGAGAGCTTGAAAAAAGGCTTCACAGAAGAGAGGATTTATATTATTAAGCCTTGCAGGAGGAATGGGAGTCATCAGGCTAATGAAATGAAGAAAACACAGCAGACAGAGCAGAAAACATGAATTATAGCAATGTGCAAACAAGATTTTAAAAAAGAAAAGAAAAGGAAAAAGGCACCTTTAGAGAATTACGCATCATTCTTGGAGTACATTACAGTAAAGTTAGAATTTCAGGCCTGAAGCAAATATGCAGCCTTTTTTAATGTCTATAGGCTTATTGCCATACCAAAGAGTTTAGACTTTGTTCTGTGACATTCTGAAAGGGAAGTGCGGCCACATTTCCATCTCAAAAATCTCATTTGTTCGCAGAGTTGGAAATGGTGTGCAAGAGCTGCTGATGTCAGGAGAAGGAGGCTTTCAATTGCCTGTAGTATTTCAGGACAGCCTGGATCAAGGGCTGGTGAGGAAGAGGCAAAGAGAGAAACCTAGAGATAAAATGAGACATATAATAAGACTTTCAGTCGAATCATTTATTCTAAAGATCTAGTGATGACTTATGCAGCACTGTCCAAGTTTCTGGAACAAAGTCAAATGTCAGATTTTGACTTATATGGCTCGGTGGCTGATTAGATCAGAAGAGCAGAAGGACAAGGACTGCAGTACCTGTCTTAAATTTGTGGGTGAGATGAGATGGAAAGAGGGAGTAGGAGGAGTAGATTTAGGGAGGAAAGTGCTGAGTTTAGTTGTGTAGATAAGTGGACATGTGGGCCTGATTTGAAGGAGGGTTAGTCAGAGAGAGAGAGAGAGAGAGAGAGAGAGAGAGAGAGAGAGAGAGAGAGAGAGATGTTAAGCCAGGGTCATGCAAGAGGAAAGGACACAGCTTAGAGCTGAATATGAGCTCCCCAGAGACACATGGAGGGGGAGCCACAATAACCTGGTGAGATTCTCAAGAAGAAGCCACGCACAGGGTCTGATTCAGGTGGAGAAGATGGCTTTTGTGATTTCAACCAATCAAGGAAAGTTGTAGGGCTGTTCAGTGACTGAGCTTGCCCTTCCCAGGCTCAAAGCCTGGATTCCATCTCCGCCACAGAAACACAAAAAGTGAGTTCGGGGGTGCATATCTAAAAAGCTATTCCAGAGAGAATTTATAAAATGTGCATCATGTTTTGCACAATGGTTGTCTTTCTTTTAAAGGCTTTGGATTAATTCCTTGCCTGAGCTAGATGTGTTAAGCATCTTTATTTTCCACACACTGGAGTTCACACAAGCCCATGCCAGCCTTGGTTGTTACGTCTTCTCCACCTAGGTGCAGCCTGGCCCCACCAATAATGAGGGCAGTTCTTCCTACACTCCATTTCAGCATAGGAAATGTAAGAATGAGCTACAGGACCCCTCCAGAGAGCAGAAACAAACCTTTAAGTCCTTAGACCTGTAAGCAAGTATTTGAATTCATTAATAGAAAACAATACATCAGACCAGGAGAGACAGGCTTATCATTAGTTTAGGTTTTAAAAGGGATAGATTACAAATAATTCAATAAAGCTCAACTTACTACAACATGATGTTGCGTGTGTACAATGCTTTGACATTAATACTGTTTGATGTACTTACTTACCATGAGAAAAACAAAGCAAAAAATAATAATAGTACAGTAGCATTTCAACAAAGTTGTTAAAGTGTTAGACAGCTTTTAAACTATTAATTTGGGAACACATCATTTATTGATAGTAATTGGAAACAGCCCACCTAAATTAGTGAAAATTTGACTTACAGAACATTTTAATATACATACGGTTTTATATTATGATAATTCAAACTAGGGAACCACTACTAGCATGACTAAAGGGATATTTTGCTTAATTTACATGCTAAGGATAGCTGTGACTCATTCAGAAGAGATATATTAATTGAATGCAAATGTAAGCTTTGAAAATTCTAAAGTAGCATATACATCCTAATGTGGTTAAATATTTCTCCTTGAAATTTTACTCAGCCCATTCTTTCATTTTCATTCCTTCCTTTGGGGATGGGGATGGTGGAAATGTGTTTTCTCATGATTACATATGTGGTGAAGCTTAAATCATGAACTTCCATTTGTTAGTTGCCAGGAGTCACACAAGGAGGTGTATCATCATGGTTCTGATACCTTTTTGATCAAGGCTATTTGGAGTCCTATATGCCTCCCTTATCTGTATGTCAAGCTCTTTTCCCCTGCTTGGGAAGTCTTCTGCCATTATTTCTGTGAAGAGATTATTTATGTCATCTGCACTCTCTCCTGTTTCTTCATTGACTCCAATCAGTCTTATGTTATTCTTCTTTGCATCATCTAGCAGCTGCTGGATTGATTTCTCATGTTCCCTTATAATTTTGAAGCAATTTTTCTTTTCCTGGTCACTAATTGCAATCTTATCTTCTATATCTGAAATTCTGTCCTCACATTGGCTCATTCTGCTGTGTCGACTTTCAATGGAGTTTTTCATCTCCTAGAATTCTATTTGCATCTGTTTTATGGATTCCATTTGTTTCCTATGTTGGGATTCCATCATGTTCCTGAGCTCCTCTCTAGATTTATTAATCATGTCTTGCACTAGGGGCACAATTTCTCCTGTTATCTGAGAAATTATTTCTGATTTCCTTTTTTCCAGATCCCCTTTTGTTGCCAGTTCAGTGGGTCCAGGTTGTTGAGTATCAGAGTGTTCCATCTCATTTCCCTTTGGTGTTGCTGTAGGTGATCTGGAAGTCTGGTTTTGAGACTTATTTACATGTTTTCTCATTTTGACTGGGCGGGGGCGGGGGGCTGTTGGCGCCTGCACGGCTTACCTCCTCTGAGCTAGGAGAGGTGGGACAGGGGCCAGGAGCAGCAGTAGGGATGGTGACCCAAAAGCCCTTTCCTGTGTGCTGGGAGCAGCTGGAGGGATGGTGGCAGGGAAGCCCTTTCCTCTGGACCAGGAGCAGTGGGATGGCGGCTCAGAAGCCCCTACCTCTGGGCCGGGAGCAGTGGGACTCAGTACTGTGGTCTGGTGGTCCAGTGTCCTCTGCGTCTTTGTAGTGTGGAACCAGGTGGCTGTACAGAGGAGTGGGGTGTGTGTGTGTGGGGGGGGGGGTTGGTCCAGTGGATTGTTGCCGGGGCGTGGGCTGATTCGGCATGTTCTGCAGGACTCGCGACCTCGGTAGGGCGTGCGCAGACCTGCCCGTCTGCAGTGGGCTGTTTTGGCGTGTTCTGCACGACCCAGGACGTCGGTAGGGTGTCCTCTGATACCCTTTTAATGAATTCTCTTGCTTTCCGCATTGGGTAAGCCCTGAACTTCCTATGACACTCAGAACTCGTCCATTGTTTTTCATTAATAATTCACAAAGCCCATTGTGGTGCCATATGCCCATAAGCCCTGCACTCTGGGAAGCTGAGGCAGGAAGACTGAAAGTTTGAGGTCTACTTGCAGAATTTAGCAAGAACCTAACTCAAAATAAACGGTAAAAAGAGCTGGGCATGTACTTGGGTGCCAAGGCTGTGGGTTTGATCCTCAGTATGAAAAACAAAACAAAACAAAAAACAAATCAGAGAATCAGTAAGGATGAGTCCCTGTGGTCTTGGATTACTACACCATTATTTGTATGACATGGAGACAAGAGTGTAGCACAGCTCCGGAAACAAAATGATTGTGTGTGAATCCAATACACGATGTTTGTCATAAGTATTATAACATTTATTGTCTTAGTTCTAGTGTTAATTGTATACAATGTCTCTTAGCAACCTACAGATTTGAATACATCTTTCACTGCCGGAAAGTGGCACGGATCTTTTCTTCTCATATACTGCTGAGATAAGATCATATTTGTTGATTTCAGATCAAAACTGATTAAATCAGCTAAAAATTTAGTGTGAGAAAATGTTCCATTCATTATAATTCTCAACATCATTAAGGTGAAGAATATTTTAAAGACTTTCAAAGATTAAAAATTTGTCTCTTAGAGGATTCTCACTGCCTCTTTTTAAGTGTTGTATTCAAGTTAGAGATGAAACAAAAGGATAGAATATTCTAGAATAGGAAATGTTAAATATGTTTTTAAAGATGGGAAATAAAGTTATCCTTGCCCTAAGAGGACAATCATACTTAGTGTGGTTTTTGAATTTCTGGCCCATTAAAAAGAGGCTTCCATATTTTCTGTCACCTATTGTGTTTGGTTTAGTCAAAAAACTCCTCTCTCTCTGTCTCTCTCTCTCTCTTTCTCTCTCTCTCTCTCTCTCTCTCTCTCTCTCTCTCTCTCAATAGCACTCTGTGACTTCTTATTTTATGTTGCCCTCCAAGATATTTCTTCCTGCCTTTCATTTTTTCTCATCCTCCAAGCACATCTTCACCTCAGCTCTTTTGAAGGCAAAGTGTTAGCTTCTATTTACTTTCTTGAGTATACTCAGCCTAAAATAAAATGCTAAAAAGGATAGATAGGACAAGCCACATTTGATTTACCACAAACTACTACTAAACAGTAATTAAAGGATAAAAATCAAGAAGCCAAGTTGAAATGCCACATTGGTTAGTCACTGCATTACACAAGACTCAGTCCTTTGAGGGTTTCTGTCACACAACTCCTTGCTGTGAACAGGGCCTGCGGCCAAGAGGCTACAAGATGTCGGCCACCGAGACAGAGACAGCTGGACTGCGTATTACCAAGGGCATTTAGAAACTAGGCTGATGCCAGTGTGAACTCCTGCATTCTTGACACCTCTGTCTCCTTAATTTTCTTCCTGCAGTCTCTCTCTGGGGATGCAGGGATCAATGGAAAAGGTTCAAGGAGGTAGAGTGCTGGCTCTAGGCAGCACCACTTCCATACCAGTTTTATCCACTCAGTGTTTATCTTATGTGCTACTATTTTCTATCTCAGGACCT